>NW_022995760.1:139592-186781 GCF_900245975.1 Drosophila guanche
TAACAACTCTTAAAATATTTGACATGATTTAGCAATTTTAATTGATGCTTCGTCAGTCCTCCTGTCCACTCGTCCTGCTGTCCATTCGGCCGTTTGTCAGGGCCTGATTATGCGCTTTCATAATGCTCGCTCGATGAATGGCCCGGATGAATGACTTTTCTGTGTGTGTGTTGGTGTTTTTTTGTTAGGTATTCAAGTCCTCGAGGACACGTTACTTTTTGTGACATTCCAGAGCTCGTTAAAAATGCACATAGAATTTAATTTAATTTAATTTAATTTCCATGCAGGCAAAAGTACACACGCACACAGGACACACACACAGAGAGAGATGGGCACACACACAGAGACAAATGCACACATTATCCACTTCTAATTAATTGCATTTCATACTAAAAACAAAAACTATATTCCATGCAAATTGCTCGCTCCAATGCTTCCCACAAGCCAAATGCAAATATGATACAAACACAAATACGTGTACTACGCATACATACACACACATATGTACATATATGGAGCAACAAAAAAAAAGACAGCAAACGACCAACGGGCAGCGCGTGAAAAACAAAACCAAACAAAAAATGGAGAGGGGAAATATTCATTATTATTTGACCAAATGGCAAATTAATGATATGAGCAAACAAGCCAAAGTGGTGTTGCCATTCAATTTATGCGCAGCATAGAGAAATGTTAGCCATGGCCACCGAAACACCAAATACCCTTCTACAATGAGAGAACTACAAGCAGGAAGACATATTTTGAATTTTGAATCTACATCTTCAAACTCTTTCCAATTGCACATTTCGTGCAGTAAATCCCAAGAACTTACAGAAAAGTGGAATGCGGTAGGCGGGACACCCCCACGTTCTGGTGTCAAACAAACAGCAACAAAAACACAGATGACACAGCTGAAGCAAGAGAGCAGTGGGACAATTTTTTAATTAAATGTTTTAACACTAATCCAGCGGGGGGCACGCCACAGTTGAGTGGCTGGGGCTGGGGCTGGGGCGTTGCTTGGATTGGGATTAAGGAAAATATTTAAATAGCTGAACAGCAGTTGAGCGGCAAACAAAGAGAATAGATAAAAGCGAAAGCCAGAAATGCAAAATGCTAAATGCAAGAAAACAGAAAGACAAAAAGGGGAAAAAACAACGCCACGCGAAGGGCACAAGCCAAAAGGCACAGAGCGAAGCTGCGTACGAAAATGGACTTAGAAGCGGAAGCGGAAACGAAAGCCAGAGCTACAATGGCGCCGCATCAGAGAGAACTGTCACCAAATGCATTCACAGCGGCAGGCAGACAGTGCACCCAGTACCCCCAGCAGAACGAGAGTCGACTGATGGGTGACCAGTGATGAGATGGCGCCTGGTGGCGCCAATGTGCAGCAGCTCACAGTGTTTTTGGGACATTTTTGACATTCGAGTCACTTTTGGCGGACGCCCGAAAGTATGCAGCGGCTTTCGCGCACTCCACTTGAATTGAATGGAGCACACAACTCCCCATGCCGCCACACTGACCGGCAGTTCCACCAAACTGATGCGCCGCCACCAAAAATACAACTGAAAAGAAGCAAAGTTCAAACTAACAAAACAAAACTACCTAAACTAAACAAAACAGAACAGAACAGTGCAGAACCTGAACACACACACACACACACACACACACACACGCACGCACAATGTTGAGTACAGAAGGCAACACGGAGTTTGCCATGTTTTTTGTTAATTAAAATTGGCATGGCTGCAGAAACGGGACATGGTCCGGCGGTGAGAGAGCAGGCTCTGGGCAACAGTAACAACATTTTTGCATTCTCATCAGTTTTGTATTTTTTGTTGTTCCTTTGTTATTTGTTGCTGTTTGTTTGGTGATCCCAAAAATGAAAACTTTGAATTGAAATGGGAGTGAAGAGAGGGCAAAACGATTCATGCGGAGTACCTGAGAAATGCCAACTCCTTCCGGCATACATTTACCTTTCAAGTGCCTAATTTTTCATTCACAATCCCAAGGAGCAACGAGCAGCAGCAGAATCTACCAGAGAGCAGCCCACAGAGAAACTTCAAACCAGCAAAAAAAAAAAACGGGAGACTGGGAGAGGGCGAAAGGGCGAGCGATTTATGGGCTGCCAATAAATTTACTCAACACTTTGGCCCCGACTAATACAATATTTACATCAAATGGCTGTACTACCAACGGGGGGTGTAGTGCAGGGGGGTGTAAAAAATTGCAATGCGTTTTTCTCAGTGGCAGCCAAGATGCCAGTGAAGTGGAGCAGGGGGACGTTGCTTCTGTTTCTGTTTCTGTTTCTGTTTCAGCTTTGAGGCCACCACCCCACCCGTGCTGTCTTCTGTCTTGTTTCCCCCTGGACTGTCATTTAAGTTAAAAGCGCATTTGTAAATGTGCCGAGAATATAAGTACAAGGGGTTCGAGGGTGGGGTGGAGGTCTGCCCCTGAGCGCTTTTTAAAAAGGCAAATCTGGCACAAGCTGCTCCTTTGCGTCGTCTGCTCTCCGCTCTCTACACGACCATTATGCAATGTTTTAGCATTTGTTATACTCGTGTCCTGGCACAAGCGACCCTCGAACCTCTCTCTCTCTCTTTCTGTCTGTCTGTCTCTCTGCTCTTTATAGCCACGTTAAGTGTTAAGTGTGTGGATTTGCTGGCAGAGATATAGATATGCCCAAGTCAAAGGAGAGATGGCCAAGAGATGCCACAATGACCTGGTCAGATATATGCTACGCTTTATCCTAAGCAGCCAGCGACTCTGGCTCGCAATTTGATATTTTTCATTCATTCTGGCGATTCCAATTTGAACACCAAACAAACACCCAACAGCCAACAGCGAACAGCCAACAGCCAGCCCAACCCATTCCATCTGAATGGACAGGGACCTAAACCCGAACCCCATTTAAACTTATGACAGCCGGAGCCAAATGAAAGTTTGCTCTTTTGCTTTGGCGGTGCTCCGGTTCTGGCTCAATAGCATTCGACACGAACAAATAAAAAAATGTTGCCATTAGTTAAAGTTTTGGGCTCTTAATGCACTTGCCTAGGCATTGGGTATATGGCCAACAAAAAGGCAGACTGTTTGTGACACAATAGTTTCTACAAAGGATCCAGTATGCTGCCCTTACTCTTAACCCTTCAGCAGTTTCCCTTGGTTCATTGGCTACCCAATATCAAAATGTAGCAGTCATTCGAGTCATGGCAGGACATTCCTTAATGCTGCAGTAAGGGTATCTTCAGCATCGACTTCCTGCCTTCCTCTGCCCGACATTTCGGTTCCGTTTCATTCGAACCGTAATAAGTTTCGAGCGCAACTTGGTCCACTCGTTCGTACCGCCCCAAAGTGCAGGCTAATAAGAAATGCGTGATGTGTTGCCCTGTTCCTACATCAGCTGTGGGTAAGGGTCCTGGGGCACGGTAGTACGGGAGTACGGGGGTACGGGGGTGGTATGGTGTGGTGTCGCCTCCACTCGAGTCCGAGTGTGTGTAAATATTTGTTCTCGTAGTTCTGTCCAAGTTCTGGCACACGTTCCTTGGGTCGAGGCCTGGTCAGCTTGCAGCTCGAGTGGAACTTGTTCGTGCGAAGGGGTCTTCTGCCCCCACAACTCTAAGGCGAACTTGAGCAAAATTTCACTCACGTTCCGTTCCAGGCGGAAGAGTGGGAGATCGGGCGAGAGGAGCTCTCACTTGGGTGCTCAGGCATGTCCGGCGAAGAGAGCAGGATGCGTGATTGTCTCATTAGTAGCGAGTCAAGAGTAACGAGTAAAGAGCGGGCAGCGTTAGCAGTACGTAATATTGATTATAATTTTTGATTTTTATTTATAAGCAATATTTATTACCATTATCCGTAGGTTTTATTAGTAACGAGTACGAAATAGCGAGTAAAGAGTAACGAATTGGTGGCATTTCCGATGCATGCAATGCCTTTAGGGCCATTCAACTCCCACACAGCTAGAAACGATAAAAAGTAACGAGTAACTAGCAACGAGTAACGAGTATCCATTTTTAAGGTTCATTAGCTCTCTGGAAAATACATCTACGGCACAGAAATGTCTTTTTGTTTTTTTGTGGATCAATGTATCCTCATCGTTAGATGTCGTTCTGGCTATGACGTCTCTCCTGTATTTCATTCAGTATAAAAGTGTAGCTTCACCGAGAAACATCTATGGAGACGGGAGCAGTATCAGTGCTCGAATTGTATGCATAGTTAGATCGAAAAACCTGCCACGCGTGTGAAAATATATAGAAATTCCTAAAGCGAATTACTTGATTCTACAAGCAGAATCAACGGTCATTGCAGTAGTGCTATTCACTCAAGGTAAGGGCCAGTCCCAACTGCCAGTGCGTGTCCTATCCCCCAGTTTGCGGTACTCTGAAATACCCCTCGACCTTTTGGCACAAAGCCAATTCTAAATCCTAATATTCGCCTCTTTCTTTGCCTCTATTCCTGCCAGAGAATTCGAATAGCCCAACCAAAGGGCCCCTCGCTCAGCGCCCACCTAAGATGAACAGATCGTACAAGAAAAAAGATTTAGGGAAACAGAAAGAGGCAGAAACGGAGGCAGCTGCCGCCATCCAATCGTTGGATGAGGTCTCGACTCAGGAATATTTCGCACACGGATCCGCAGGCGATGCCACACAGAACACATCACATAAACAAAAATCATACCAGTTTGACAGAAAAGACAGCACACACCTTGATGTGTTCACAGTGGGGCCCGGTGGTGATGACCCCCTTTGTGCCTCACCAAAGCAGCAATACACAGTTGGGTCAATCCCCACAGCCCCGCTGAAGGGAATCCTCGCTAGGAGTGGCACATGGAAAACTCAGCCACTGCCAAAGATTGAAAATTACTTGCAGTATTCGATGCCACTGAAGCAGCAGATAGATTCCGTTGTAGGGCAGGAACCGACCTGTTTGCAGAAGCCCAAGGCCAATACATCAGCTTTAAGCAAATCTCAAGACCCTGAAGGCGAAGGATCGCTCGTCTTGGCCACTTCCAATGACTCGTCACCATCGAAGAAGATTGCAGAGGCTGGTCCACAGCCCAAAGCCGCCGTTTCGTGTTTCTCCGCGACTTCTTCGCCATTGAAGCAGTCTCCTGAATCCACACCGAATCAGATTGCTGATGGCAGTCCCAAGAAGTCTCCAGATGCCTCCAATACATCAGCTTTAAGCAAATCTCAAGACGCTGAAGGCGAAGGATCGCTCGTCTTGGCCAATTCCAATGACTCGTCACCATCGAAGAAGATTGCAGAGGCTGGTCCACAGCCCAAAGCCGCCGTTTCGTGTTTCTCCGCGACTTCTTCCCCATTGAAGCAGTCTCCTGAAGTCGCTACAGAGTCCACAAATGCCGCCAAAACATGCATTTTTGACAAATCTCAAGGCTCCGTTGAGCAAGGATCGTCCGTTTTGAACTCCTCACAGAAGAAGATTTATCCCCTCTCATCAGTTTTATCAAGACCCGGAGGCTCTGAGCGCAAGTCTTCGCCGAAGACGACTCCATCGAAGGAAAATGATTCACCTACAGAAGATTGCATGAAGACATGTGTAGTACCCGGATGTCCTACGCCAAAGAGACCTCAGTCTCAGTTGATCCCAAGTATCCCTTTGAAGCGGGGTCCCGTCGAAGTGGTCAAGCCCCCAGTGCGTCGCGTTGCCGTGGATAGGCCACGCCTGTCGCCGCAGGATGGTTGGAATGTTCATGTCAAGTCTTCGAAGAAGCGAAACAACGGAGGCAAGGATGCGCAAAAGATGAAATCTTCTGCCCAAAAGAATCCCGCAAAAGGCGCAGGCCAGCCAGCAAACTTGATCCAGAATTGTATCAAAACTGCGCCAGAGGCAACCCCGGAGAAGCGTCCCATTGTCGCGGAGGCCCTAACGGCAGCCCCCAAGCAGCCCAATCAAATGATTCGCAGTGAGGAAAAAAAATATTCGCCACCTCTGGCACATATTGTGCCCCGAACTTCTGGCACTGATGCCGCCGCGTGTCCTGGAACATCCGAGAACAAGAAGTCCATTGACAGTAAGGAAGGATCCCCCTCGAAGAGGCCCTCTCGATTACCAATGGAATATCCATCCAAGAAGACAGCCGCGGATGAGCCACAGTGCCCCAAAGGTCCCGCCGCGAGGGATGTTCGCCTGTGTCCCAAGCGGAGATCGATTCTGGTGGCGTGCCCCACATGTGTACCCCCCAGGAAGGCCAAATCCAAAGACAAGCGCTCAAGGAAGGCTCTGTCCAAGAAGTTGGATCCGATGAAGTCGCCCTTGCTGAAGCGCAGCCAAACTTCAGTTTCACTTCTTTCCCAGAATGAAGCTGCTGGTGACAGCTCTGGCGAGGAGAGGAACGTGCAGAACGAGGACGAGGAGAAGGAGGACGAGGACGAGTCGGTGACACAACATCCGTTGAACAACGAATGGACCATGTGGTATGTGCAGCCCCATCGCAACAAGACCTGGGAGGAGACACTCCACCGGATAACAAGCTTCAAAACCGTCGAAACCTTCTGGAGTCTCTACTATCACATCAAGCGGCCATCGGAGATCAACATTGGCTGCGACTATTGCATGTTCAAGACCAGCATTCGCCCCATGTGGGAGGACGCGGCGAATGTCAAGGGTGGCTGCTGGATCGCCAGCTTCCCCAAGAGCGCCACCACGGAGCTCAACTTCTACTGGGAGTACTCGCTGCTCTCACTGATTGGCGAGTTATATGATCACAGCCCCGATTTGTGCGGCGCTGTGGTCAACATTCGCCAGAACACCGACAAGATCGCCTTGTGGACCTCTGACGGAACCAATGAGGAAGGCATCCTTGAGATTGGACGCCAACTGCGCTACGGTCTGCCCACTGTTGACGGCTATGTGCTGCAATATCTGCTGAACAGTGACAGGATGGCCCAGCAGGGCTCTAACGTCAAAGCTATTTACACTTTATAAACAATGTCCCCCGAGCCGCTGGGGGAAAGCGGGATCAGCAGCAGCAATCACCGCCTGCATGCACTCTCCCTGCATTTCCATCAGTTAATTGTTTCATGAAATATTCAAACACAAATCCCACAAAATCCAAATTTTAAGTACGAAACGTTCCTCATCCGCTCACATTTCGGAAGCTTCGCGCATGAGATTATGAAAATATGTCAAATCCAAGTCAAAATTGTAATCATTTGTCAAATTTTATCAGTCTGCGGCCATTTGTAGAACAAAATTTTTGTTTTGAGCTTTAATGTTAACTAGTGTTTACATGTTTTAAATGATTTCCAACTCTTCAAATGGGCAGTTGTTGCGGGATTAATCGAGATTTGATGCCAAACGATTTGAGAGCCAGTGCGCTGTTACGGGCAGCGGCAACAGTGCTCTGTTACGGAAAGCGTTAACATGCTGTTAACGACAAGCAGTAACCTGGAGGGGTAAGAGGCTCTTAACATGTAGCAATAGCAGGCTGTTAATCTGCAGCAATAACATTCTCTTAACGTGTAGCGGTAGCAGGCTGTTAATCTGAAGCGATGACAGGCTCTTAACATGTAGCTGTAACAGGCGCTAACATATGTAGATTCTTTCAGGCTGTTATTAGCCTGTAATGTTAGCAACATGGCTGCTCTGCTATAGCTTCGCCACTAATTAACATAGTGCCAGCCAGCATAACATTTACATAACGAACGAAATTGAAATCTTTACGCACTGCCAAAATCTGCAACCTGCAGGCAATTCAGTGACTGATAAAAGTTCTTCAAAATCGAAATGTACATAAGATCTGGGTGTACATAATCTGCTGCTGCTTCATGGGTCAAGAATCAGGATGATTTATTGCTTACTTGTGATGACTTTCTGTTTATATCTGGAGCTAGAATTTCTATAGCGATTGTGACACCATTTCCAGTGACCTACTACAAACGATAACTGCTGGAAGTGAGGCAATCCGCTAATCACAGATGGTTGCTTGTCGCTTCATTCCTAATATCCAGCTCCAATCTGAGCAGCGGCCACATTCACCATACAATATTGTACAGCTCCCCAGTCTCCAATTGCTGCTGCTGCTGCTGCTGCTGTTACCTGCTACCCTGCCCCCCATCCTGATGACCTGATGTCGCGAGCTCCATGTCCATGTTCTTGATTCTCTTTGTTTGCTTCAATGAATGCTCCGCACGGCTCCAGGCCAATCCGCTGAGGGGACTTGCTTTTGTTCGCCTGTTTTGGGGACCACTATGATGGCAGGGGGAGTGGGAAGGTGGCCGGAGGGGGGTGACAGTGGACATTGGGACTTATTTGGCGCACGCCATCAGAAAAACTTGGCCGCGCGCTCAATTGTTTGATTTATTGACGTTTATTGGCAGTTGGCATTTTATTGTGACTATTTTTGGGTGACTGCCGAGCAGAGAGTCAGAGTCTGAGTCTGAGTCAGAGTCAGACTCTGAGACGGTGACAGTGGGGGACAGAAGGGGGCTGGGCAGGTGGTCTCCACAGCAACGCTTTTCTCTCTTCCATTTGATTGGTTTTTATGTGCTTAATGTTCGGGCCATCAGCCTCCTTAACCACACGGCGTAGAGTGCCTGGAAGGTCCACTTTGGTAGCACATCACGAAAACCAAAAAAAGGTCAAGGCTCTGGACCGCAGCTGGTCCAGGCCATAAATATGTACGAGAGCCCCCACCCCCCCAGGGGCCAGCTAAGTAGAGAAGCTCGACATATTCGGGCACTGATTTATGGCAGTCAATTCCATTTCACTGAGCGTTGGACGACCACAGGCCCACACAGTTGGCTCAAGGGCTTGGGTTGATTAAACACTTTAACCATTTGTATGGCCGCGCGACTAGTTGGCAGGACTGTGGCTGAGGCTGAGGCTGGGGCTGGGCGGGGCGCTCATTAGAGAGCGATGCGCTGCCAGGACCATCTTGAGAGGCAGCCATCGATTTGGCACACGGCTGCCTCGCCTCTGTATTGCCAATAAAACGAAACGAAATGCAAAATATACGGAAAATATTCAAAAAGTGTAAGAGTGTGGGATAACAATTGCCAATAGGTTGCCCCGGGTGCTGTGAGTATGAGCTGAAGGATACCCTCGACAACCAGAAGCTAAACACAGAAACGAGTCTCGTTTTTTGAAGGTGTCTGCAACACTCGCACGACAGGGGGTAGGTAGCACAAGGGAAAAGATAGAAAGGCAAATTTGCGTTTAAGCTTTGGAAACTACCCACCCAGACAGAGGCACGCCCCACAGCTCCCCCACACAGCCCCCTGACAGTTCTTACAGGTGGCATTTTTGTTGTAAGACGGCGATTTACATGCGTGTTGTATGCACAGGGAGCTGTGGGGAGCTGTGGGGAGCTGACGAGCTGAAAGGCAGGGCCGTTCTCTGACGAATTTCAATTTATTTACTTGTATTTGCGTATGCAAAATAGTCAGTCGGGCTGCGGCTTGATTTTGGCAAACACACACACACACACACGGCAAAGTCGAGAGAAAAGTAGAAAGAGTAACGAGCTCGGGGTTTGTGCTGCAGGATAATGGATATTATGTACATGCTTTAACTTACGCCATTTGGCACTTAAAGCTGCTCACGAAGCTACAGCACTCTGAAGGTATCCTTCATGTACAGCAGATTAAGAGTGGAGCCAGTCCGACACTTGTCCCAAATTATATGCCATAAAGACAGCGGACAGCGGACTGTGGACAGTGGACTCTGGCATATTGAAATTCCAGCAAGTGGCGGTGGCCCAGCCCCCAAGCCAGACATTGAATGAGGTACGACATAGGATCTCCACTTCACTTCACTTCACTTCATCTGTAAGCCGGAATCGAGCTAATTATACGGCCCTGCCCAAACACACACACACACACACACACACACACATACACAGCTGCTTAATGGCAGAACAGGCACAGTGGCCCAATGTCGTCCATGTTCCATGTTCCATGTTCATGTCCATGTCCAGTTCGGGGCGGAGCGGAGCCTTGAATAACTCATGTCATGTGGCTGTCAGTCATGCGTTGTGGCCTGGTGTGATTACCTTTGGCCAGCTGCCCGCCCCATACCCCGAACCATTTCTGGTCTCCAATTCGGTTCAGAGTTCAATGGCCATTCGCACGATATGTCAATCGGTTCAGGGAGGAAGTGGGGACAACATTCTGTGCCGAACATGAAGCGGCAAATGTTTGCCAAAATTGTTGCAACTAATTTCTGGAGCAGCATTAATTAAATACGTGTGTGTGTGTGTGTGTGTGTGTGTGTGTGTGTGTGTGCGGCCCACTGAGAAATGTAAATCAGAGCAAATGTTGGACTTTATTTCACCTTACGAGCCGCTTGGGTCCTCTCCTGTATATCCTTTTCCTTTTTTTCCGGTGTGTGTTTTGCTGCTGTTTGGCTGCCATCCAATCTGCTGCCAATAAATCGAACAAACGTTGAGGGCCAAAGCCTGGGCCACGTCTACGTTCACGTCCAGGACTTCATTAAGGGCAAATTGAATCGATTGTTTAGCTGTGATCAAGATAACTGCGACTAAGCCGACAGCCAAGTTTCAGTACCAGCACCAGTACCCGTACCAGTACCAGTCCCAGGACAGTCTGCTGCTCCTCCTCCGCCATCTGACCCTCTTTTGGCCAAGTGCACTTGGCTGGCAAATGTTGACATTCCTTCTTGGGGATTTGGTGCGCCAAGGAGGCGCATTTGTGCGCCTGGATTTTGTTTTTTAATACCCTCGACATGAGGTAAATAGTACTCGAGAAGGGTATACTCGGATGTGGGACTTCTGCATCTCTCTACTGAAGTTCCCTCCCAGCAAGCCTGAGTTCCTTCCATATCCCACATAGATAATTCTGTGGGCTTTAATATCCCCCTATTATATCCCCGAATATGCAAAAGTTCTATGCCATGGCTGGTCTCTGTGGATTCCGGGTATCTGCTAGTCGGAATCTCTCCCCTGGCTTTCGCACTTGTTTTATTATGATTATTTTAACTGCTGAGGAAAAGACAAACAGAAAGAGAGGAGACAGTGAGGGAGAGAGACAGTAATCGGATGGTGTGGGGAGGGGTTGTGTGGGGTTTCGCAGTTCTTAGGGATTGGAGGCGAAGGAGCATAAAATGCAATTTTCACATGCTACAATCCAAGGGGGGTATGAGAATGAGAATGAAATGGGTTTGGCGTCAGAGCCCGAGACAGACAAAGTGAAATGCAATAAAACAAAAGGGAAGCATACCAAAAGAAAAAAAAAAAGAGAGAGAGAGAGAGAAAAGCGATGCGAAGCTCCCGAGCCAGAGACTGCAACTGTCTTGTCTTGTCGTTGCCGCTTGAATGCCTGCAGCTGCGACCCTGCCACTGCCACGCTGCCACGCTGCCACACTGCTAGTGAACCCTGCCACTGTTGTAGCTGTGCCCTTGCCACTGGGAGTGCCCTCCCACAAATGCAACGCATTTACAGCGCCATGATTCAAATTGTCGCCTCGGATTATGGATTTATTACGCGACTCGTTCTCGTTCTCGTTCTCTCGCTCCCCGCTGCAATTGTGCATGCTGCTTGCAATTACTATCAATGCCGCCACTCCTCCATGCCCCCCACCATGCCCACTTTTATCGCATCTCCTCTCTGCCCCATGCCCCATGCCCCATCGCTTACGAAAATGTGCCAGTAATTCGCGTTGACAATTTTTCGGGGTTAGCAGCAGCACCTCCCCCCAAACTTATTGTCTTTAAGCCGAAACTTGGAGGATGCCGCGACTGCCAAGAAGGAGATGGAATGGTTGAGATATGTGTGTAAGTGAAGCCAGTACCAGTGCGACTGCGACTGCGACTGCGAGTGCCAATGCCAGAGTATCCTTATCCAAAGTGGTTTTAAAGCAGCATTTATCCAGAGTCTGCAATACGATTTAAGGTTTCAATTTATGGCAAAACTTTAGACAGAAAACGCCAGTGGAAATGAAATTTAAAATTCAACTTTTTGTGCTTCAGTTTGTACGTTCTTCAAGCCACAATAAGTGTGGCAGTGGCACTTAGAAGAGCTCTCAGTGGGTCAAGGTCCCTGCCCTTTTGGGCCACTGGCACTGGCACTGTCAGTTGGTGCCTTTGGTGGCATTTAAGCCTACTCATGGCCTGACCCCGTGGTGGAGGGGATAAAAAAAAACAAAAAAAAAACGAGTCAGTGGCGGTGTTTGAAAGCTTTTGCGTAATTATTATTATGTATTATTTGTGTACAACTCTAATTGTTGTCAACAGCAGTAGCAACAGCAGTGGCAGGGGCCACAACAACAGCCAGCCATTTTCGTTGTCATTGTTGTCGCCGTCGGTGCAGTGTCGTTTGCCGCTGACAGCGCCGACAACGCCGACAACGCTGACAATGCTGACAACTCTGACATTTCGAATTTAGACATTGCCCCCGACTGTTGACCGCACATTAAAATGGGCTTTTTGTGTGCCACGGCTAGTTAGGATTATGGCCACAGGCCACAAACGGCCGGCAAGCCATTGGTGTATGTCATACGCGTTTTGCCGCATGAGGCTTTTCCGCGCTTGCAGCATGCCTGAGGTCTGCCCTGGCATTGCACTCGCAATGCAACAAGCCGAAACCAAGTCCAATGCATTCTTAAACGGCACTAGAAGTCCGCCATGAATGCACAAACAAATGGCAGATGGGGAAATCTTATAAGGATCGAATGCATTTGAATTAATTATGGCACGAGACTCGCTGGAAGACAACCTCTAAGCGCATTTAATAGCAAATGGGAAATTGAAATTTATCTTTCCATACCTTAAACTGGTACCACTGATGCCACGTGAGTTGGCAACCAGACAGTTCGCATTCTTGACACGATTTCCTGTGTGAAGCTTCTCAACTCCTCATTTCGTCTCTAACTTGTAGCTATTTTCTTTTAATTTTCGGTGCTTTATTTGTTTAGTTTTGTTTCCGCACTGCTGCTATCTAAATAGTCGGTATGGAATGTCGACAAAATTATGCAAAGCTTTACTCTGGGTTGTGGAATTTCCGTTGTGTCTTGGGTTTAGTTTGCAAAGAAAAACGTGTTCAAATATTAGGAGAGAGACAGGGCTAAACAGGAGGTCACGAAGATGCAGCAGCCACAACAATGGAGCAGAGCAGGCGCTGCAGATTAATAAGCGTCTGGGCGATAAAGCACGTAGAAGTCGTCGATGCAACGTGAGCAATAGCCAAGATGATGATGATGATGCACAAACAATCAATGTCCAGCTCGCAGACATCTCCGTATAGTGTTACACCCGGAAATTGAAGTGTTCTGGTGGCCAAACAAATTGGCGGAAGGTTTTAAATCCACTTGTAACAGTGTGAGCATGCAGCAGTCTAGTGGAACATTTTGGTGGCTCTAGCTATTATAGTCTCTGAAAACTAGCCGACAAACAAGATGGACAGACGGACGGACAGATACATATGGCTACATCGATCAGGAATATATAAATACTTTATGGGATCGGAAAAGTGTCCTGCTCATTCTCTTCTCCCCACAAATACAACATTCCCTATTGACTCTTCGAGTACCGGGTATAATGAAGATGCAGAACAGAAACTCTAGATACCCAAAGATAGCTGAGAGAATTATATTTATTTGTTTATATTTATATTGGATTTTTGCTGCATAAATTGTATGACGGAATCCACAATTGTCTCTTGATCCTACTCCGGCTACTTGTGCACCTTAGAAAACTCATTATACATTTCCTTATACATGTCCTCAAACATCTTCCCGTACTCCTTTGCCTGCTGCTCTGGTTCCTCTTTCTTCTTGACCATCTGCAGCGTCTCTTGATCGTTGGCCTGCTCTGGATTCTCTTTTATGTCCTGCAGGTACTTCTCCTGCAGCTCCTCTTGCTCCGTAAATTTATGCAGCTCCATAAGCTCCTTTAACTCCTGCAGTTCCTTCTGCAGCGCCTCTTGATCGTTGGCCTGCTCTGGTTCCTCGTTCTTTTTGACCATCTGCGCCTCCTCTTGATCGTTGTCCCACTCTATCAGGTCTCGCTCCAGCTCGTTCTCCAACTCGTACTCCAACTCCATTGCGCCCCATTGGGGGGTAATCTGCTCAATTTGCTTCTTCTTAAAGCCAATCATCCAATCAAGCAGCGCCTGTGTCAGGTCCTGCAGAAAGGGGTTCGTGGTATGGGGAACCTTAAATTCCATGACGAATGATGCTGTGCAGACGATTCCTCTAAAATGTTTCTGAAACTCCCGATCCGCATCCATGGGAAACGCACCAGTCTCGAGCATTTCAAAGCTACAGCAGAGTCAGAGAGAGGGAGTGAGGGAGGGAGGGATAGAAAGCCATTTCAAATGAGTCTCAAAGGGAATACATACGAGGGCAGACGCTCCTGAACGTAGCAAAGGCGGCGCTCACAGTGGTTTGAAAACTGTAACTCTGCCCCATTAACCGCCAGCTTGTTCTGAATCATAAGACTGTTCACTGACAGAGCTCCAGGCTTCTTGGTTCGGTAAACTTCCATATAGTAAATGGCCTCCTGCAGATCCTCCTCAATTACTTGGGCATACGCCACACCGAACATCACTTTCTGACGGAACATCATCGATGCCTCGCCCGGCCACATGTACTCCAGCGGATGGACACGCGAAAGTGCGCCCCGAACGGCCATGGCCGGTACATCGGTGAACATTTTTGGCAAGAATCTTAGATCTTTGCATGCGATATTCTCCTCACAGCCATAGTCCAAGTAGAACACGGAAACGTGCGTTGCATTGTCCGGCGACTCAGAAAGAATGCGCACCCGCCGCCAGCCGACCCACTTTGAGGCGGCGGCACAAATGGATCCAGGCAGTAGGGTCCCAGGAATTATTGGGGCCTGGTGCCAGGCATAGAACTCACTATGAACAGAGGTACATATATCTAATGTGGTTGTGCTGTCGAGGACTGGGAATACACAACGACAACTTACCTCATCTTGCTGTGCAGTCCCTCCAGATTGTATTTGTTGTTGCTTTCAACGAACTGGAACCAAAACTGAAGTGGGCTGAACACCTGTTAAAGGATGGTACATAAACATAAATATGCCACTCGGAAACAACACACACTTGCACATACATTGGTTATAAGTATTTTCAATTTTTCCTCGCGGCCGGCCACATTGCCCATGGGCAAGCGGCGCAGCTTCTGGTCCAGCATTACCTCATTTTTGGGCTCATCCATCATTGATATGAAGTCTGATTGGCTGCAAATAGCAATAAATGAATACATAAATAAACCAGGATCAGCGAAGCGATTTAAATTTGTGTATTTTACCTGGGATCTGGGATCTGGCACTCACAAAGCAAAAAGCAAAAAAAAAAATGTGCGCTTTTTGAACGGCATTGACAGGGTTGCCACGTTGATGGACTTTTGGGCAAGGGGACTGGTGCACCTGCGAATTGAGTCACGAGTTACTATCGATAGTCTTGGTTTTCTTTGAAAAATTGTAATATTATCTGATGAATGTGTAATTTAGTTACCTTCACCTTCAATTAATTCGAAAATTATTTTTGTTCAATCAAGTTGTCGTTGCTGCCGTCTGGCAGTACCAATATATGGGCATTCCTACTGAACCGATACATCGGTACATATTAATGTATGTAAGCTTAGTTTACAACTTTCTTGTTGTCACTAGTCTATGGATGAGAACAATTCCCACACATGTCCATGAAGCTAATATATATAGAGGTGCCGTCGGCAAAAGAGATCTACTAACTAGGCTGTTTGCAATTGCGAGTGAAACTGACTTTTCGATATTTGCCAATGCAATTTTATGTTTTCTTGGAATTAATAGGCTAAACAAAATAAAATCCACTAAAAAGCCAAATAACGACTACTTTCAAGTAGTAGATTATTAAAAAATCAAATTAAAAAACAAATAACTTAAAATCATTCGCTCGTAAAGGGCAACTTTAACCGCCATGCCATCATAGGGTTAATCCATCACACGATGGTTTCGTTTCATTCACACCTACAGCGAGAGCCCTTTCACTTGCACTTTTCACTCGCACTTTTGCTCATTTTGGCGGACGAGACCTCCTTATATAGTTTCTTCATGCACGCACGCGTGCAAAGCCACTCGACAGCACCTGGTTATAAAATTGCTTCATGCACATGTCGAAGTGGTCCACCGCGGTGAGACGCTTCTTACGCGTCACGACTTTTATATCCGGTACTCAGTCAGAATATCTGTACCTTATTGTTTTATTTTCGAATTATACATTTGACATTTTTTCTACATATGTCATCTACACAATCTACATCCGGATATAAGAACGCAATTGATTGAAAAATAACTAATTTAACCTTTTCCGATCTAATTTCACGTACTTTGAATGTGAATTCATTATTCAATTAAAATATTCAATTAAACAAATGTTCTTTCATTTGTTTGGCATTTCTTAGTCATGTTTTCTTCTACTGCAGCTTGAGAGACTTGAGTTGAAGTTCGTCCACAAAGTCTTTCTAAGACCATCTAAAAACATACTATAAAAATGTTTAAATATCGGCTAAACTTCATAATTGTATCTTTTAAAAACGTATGCATTTGTTTTCGTGCAACATTTAATTGTTTGCGTCGAACACAACATTAATTTGATATGCGCATGAATATGTTGATTAAATTTCCAGTAAAATCTGAGTTGCTCATATTCCACTATTATTTCAATAGTGTGTGTAACATGATGAATCAAGCCAAAAATGGTTCGTCGTTAACTTGGTGGCTGTGCCTATCTACCTGCTTTCTATTTTTAGAATTTTACCCTCTCAAAAGGGTCGCGTGAGCGACGCGCGCCGCGAGTGGCTTTACACACCCACACAAACGGCTAGGCTACGGGACTTTTTCGTATACGCCGATATTGCTCTCTCACTCATGCGTGTTACAAGCAATGCAAGCTCGCTGTCTAATGCGCTTGCAGTGCAGAGTCTGCCCGTTGGCTGAGTGGTCAGAGGAGAGAGAGAAAGAGAGTAAGGAAGAGAGAGTGTAAGGTACACACGGGCATTGTGCAGCTGTGCCAACACCAATGTTTACTTTAATTTGTTTGCAGCAGAGAACTTTTTAGCAAGTCGAATTTGAACCGAATCGGCAGCCGAAACAGAATCAGGGATCGGGAGCATCGGCCACCCCGCTGCAGTGTCCTCTTGGGGCGGCACTGTTGACTGGAATATGGTGGGCTGGCGGTTAAGCCCGGCTCCCACCACATGATAAATGAGTGCAATTTCTCTGTCTTTCTCTTAGAGTCTCTGGCCCTTATGAGCTATGGCAAATCGCAGCAAAAAATACGCGCAGATTTATCCTGGTTGTCCAGGCAGCGGAGGGACTCACAGGATGAGTCCGACCCCACTGAGAAATGATGTCTAGACGTTTTTTGTTTTCCGCTTTCTCTCTCTCCCATTCTATTCATTTGATTTTAGGCATTTGCACATTGTAATTCCTTCATTGCGCAAGCTGGAAGCTGGAGGAACTAAATTTAAAACTAAATTTTAAAAATAAAAATTATAAATATAAAGTGTTGAATTTCTTGGACTTGAATTTAAGCTTTAAAGAAATCCGGCTTAAATTTTTGCCCCAGCCATTCCTGGCACATCTTACTCCTGTGGCTGCTTCTGCCACATTTCAGGCTCCGTTTCTGCCACATCTCTCTGGTTGCTGCTCCTGGCACATCTCCCTGGGTCCTGCTTGTGCCACATCTCCGCTGGCTCCGGCTCTTCCTGTTTCATTTGCTCTGCTCGTTTTTTCGCGACCAACTAAATACCTGTATAAATATTTTATTACGCAAATGAAACAAGCATTGTTTGCATTTTATTTTCCAGAACGAGGCAACGTCTCCAGCTGCAGGTGCGCAGGAGAGTGGCAGGCGAGCAAAGGGACCCAAAAGTGGCAGAGGGAGAGAAACACACATTTGTATGCAGGACACGAAGCGACAGAGAGACTGGAGAGTCCCGTGTCCATTTGACCGCAGACAGTGCCACAGGAAATGCAAAGCAGAATGCAAAGAATCCTCACGGCACGGACACAGGATGTCCTTTCTGTCTTTGAAGTGCAGAGGTTAGTGGGGAGGTGCATGCTCGTGTAGCTAGTTTTAGCCCTGATTCACAGCCGAATCGCTCGTGGCTGATTGAAAGTGATTGGCAATTGGCCACACAAGAAGAGTGTCGCTTGGAGGTGAATATTGAAGTGTTCCAAAACAGTAAATATATAAATATAAATAAAGAGATGCCACTGATCCTATTGATCAAGAATATATATTCTATGGGAGCTCCACCATCAAAGGGCATCAAAAGAGTCAGCCTGGCCTTGGTGCGGAGTTGCCAATTAGTCGACTGGTCGATGAGCACAAGCAGCGCCTGCTAATTGAACCAAATGGAGAGACCTAGTTACGGCCGGACAGGAGTCCACTCAGTGTAATAGAGTCCTCCCGGGTCCACCCGATGAACTGTCAACTCAAATTCCAAGTTAAAGCACAAATTGATGTCAAAATGAAGTAAGGAAAAAGGACCCAAAAAACAACCACCACACCAGAGCCCGGTAATGGCTGTGCAAACAATCAAAGTTGCTGCCCCATGCTGAAGGAGAGCTACCTCAGACTTTGGGCTTGTTAAGGCAGTGCGAGTAAAATGCAGGAAAATTGATGTTGCTAATGAAGGAGGGTGCAGGGGGCTAGATTTTCTACTGACCCACATTAGAGCCCCACACAACCTACGAGTATCTGCGTCCCTCGTTGTCTATGCGTTAATTATTCATTATTATTTGGCTCTTGTGGCTCCAGCACCGTGACTGGGCGGCCAATGATGGCCCTTTGGGTCATGGTGATTGAATGATTAGCCAGTTTTGGCCAATGCTAATTGATTCGCGAATTGATACGCACCGCATTAGCAGCTGTAGATTGAAGTGAAGGTCCGACATCCACTCTTAAGGCCATTTGATATTTTTTGTTCCGGCTAGATCTTTGGTAGCTCTTTTCTGGCGAGGTTTCTGCTCTTTAAGTGCTGTCAACATATGTGCATAAATTTCACACGTGGCGCCCATGCGATTCATGCATTTTACATGCACCAAAGGATTTCCCCCACTCTGTCCAGTGTCCGCCCTGCCACCCACAAGCCACTCCATCAGCCATTGTCCGTGTGGCTGCTCAGCTTTTATTTTCTTCACATTTTTTTGCCCTCTGTTCTTCTGTTCTTCTCCCATTCCCATTCCCATTTTTTCAGCTTCCCAAAAAGGAGTGAAAAAAGAACACCAGACAGCAGCGGTGGGGAATGGCTGTTTGTTAATACGACGGCATTTAATTTTTAATCGCTGCATCCGACTCCAAGTTGACGCGTGGTCCCCGGTTCCCGGTACGCGGTACGCGGCACCCGGCCACTGGTGTCTCTCTCTCTCTCTCTCTCTGTCCGCCCTGTGCCATCTTGCAACGATTGTTAACCCAACGCGTTACATATGTTTAATGAAGAGAGAGAACCGCACGCACGAGTTGCTAGTGCGGACCAGGAGCAAACGGATAAAGGCAGCGGCACTGGGCATGCTACAGAGAAAGAAATGGGGAATGTCGCAATTGTTTTATTGGAATTATCTTGACTACAAAAATTGTCAGAATCTGTTGAAGGTGAATTTGGGGGATTGCATAAATGAAAAGTGTGCTTAATGGGCAGGAAAAATACTCGAATGACCGGGAAAACACCTCCAGCTGTAGGTTTCTTTCGGAGGTAGTCCTTCCATTCCTTTTGGACTTCAACTCTTTTTTCTTGCAGTGCAGTTTTCTGGGTTTTTTGAGGTTGAAGTTTGCCTTTGCATTCGAATGCCTTCGCAGCCTCACTCTCTCTCTCTGTGTGTGTGTGTGTGTGTGTGTGTGTGTGTGTGCCGCAGATAGATGTGTGGATGCTGGATGCTCGCTTCTGACTCTGCGGCAAGTTATTATAACAGTTCATTGATTTTCAATTTTCAATGCATTTCATTGTTTGCCATTTTCTCTCGTTTGTTTTTTTTTGTTTTGCATCGCCACCAAGCCTCACTGCACGCCCCACTGCAGCTCCCGAGAACGGCTCAGCTTCTGCCTCCTGCCTCCTGCCTCGTGCCACACACAACAGCAGTGAACATTTCCGCACTGCAAAACTCATTCGCATGCATAAATGCATGGGCGGGGCGAGGCGAGGCCCAACTTTATTTTTTGACGAAAAGCTCGCGCGTGAAAAAAAGTGGGAGATGCAATGAGGAAAAATTTAAATGATTTCCCAGGCTTAAAAGTGGAACGAGTGGGTGAATGCAGGACTCAGCAGGTTGCAACCCCCCCCCCCCTCCATCGCAATGCAGATGCGGTTTATAATGCTTTAAGCTCCAGTTATTTATGGCATGGGTTGTGCCCCTTCTGAATGGTGGCACATAATGGGCCAATGGGCTTGAAGAGCCGGGAACTCAAATTAAGGGAAGCTTTACATATTGAATGGAAACCGGCGATCCTGCGGTAGTTTGTAAGCATACAAAGACTTACCCAAGGAACCTCAGCAATCCCCAGCAACATTTGACTTCAATACCAAAAACAGTTCCCAAGGAAATACAACTAAAACACACTTTCGAAATGCCAGGTAAGACAGCGCTGCTCTGTGGTAAGAAAAGGGCCACCGCTATCTCCTCGTTTCTGCCCTTCAGGAACCCATGGACATCCCAAGAATCCAAAGCAGCTGCTGAAATGGATCAACGTCATGCTGCACAGCGACTACCGCTCCATGCCGGAGCTGAGTGGCGGTGCCGCCTGGTGCCGGCTCCTGCACTGCATTCACCCAAACACCTTCAATGTGGAGTCTGTGCGGGATGCGGGTCCGCCGGCCAAGCTGAGGCGTAATTATGACATCTTGCGGCGGGCTCTCAAACGCCTGGGCATTCCGCTGGAGCTGCGTGTCCAGCAATTGCAGAAAGGCAACACCCAGGTCACCATTGAGCTGATCCACTTCTTTATGGATCTTTATGTGCAGCGGAAATTGCAGCGGCCACAGCCACAGCCAGAGCATGGACCACTGGGGAAGTTTCTGCAATGGCTGCAAAGTTTAGTTGTGGGCAAGTCCGCGGCAGATGATCCGCAAGCTTATCTGCTGCTGTTTGAGAAAATGCCTAAATTGAAACCGCTGAAAGCGTCCCAGCCCACACAAACAGTTTCCTGTGAGATGTTGCCCCGCTTGAGTGGTGGACAGGAGCAGAAACTGCAGCTGGAGCTTGATCAACGTCGCAGGGATCACGATGAGATCCATCCACTGATCGGGGCCTGCCATCAAATGTTGCTGATTAAGAACGAGATGAAGGAACGCTGGCAGGAGTGCAGACGCGCCCGTTTGGCCCAGAAACAGCAGCAGCAGCAGCAGGAGCGAAGAAAGGAAAGAGGCCACTGAAACTGTGTGAGCTGTGCCCTGTGGCCGCCTTTTTGCTTTTGTCGCACTTAATACACTTCGATTTAATGGACGGCGCACATCTTAATAGGGTTTCCGCGGCAATGGCCATCTTCCATCTTGTTCTGTCTGTTGCTGGTCACACTTTGGCTCTCCTTTGCCCCATCTAGCTGCCCCCTGCAGCATGCCTCAAACTTTGTTTGCTTGTAATTACTTTGACCTTGTGCGGGGGCACTCGCTGGTCTTGCACCATGGCATTGGCACGAAGTTTTGGGCGCAGTTTCCACGCGTTCATTTGTTAATCATCTCAAATTTGTTAGCCATAAAAAGAAAGATAGAATTTGGATGATATTTTATGATCTTTAAAATGGAGCAGGGATAAAGGCTTAAAGGAATCATGGATCCATATTGATTAGGATCGTCTTCATTTTTGTTAGAAGAAAACAAACTTTGTCCCATGGTAGCCCTCTGGTAATTTAGTTTCTCCTCTTTCCCATTTCTCTTTCGCTCTCGCTCTCGCTCTGCCTGTCTGTTTTTCTTTCCTTTCCTTTGCTTTGCTTTGCTTTGGTTTCGTTTCCTTTATTTTTTCTGTTGTCCTTTCTGTCCGAATTGCCATTACAATTTCATTCCAGTTCGGTGTTCAGGCCACCTCCGGTGGCCCCCACGCCGCCTTCTCCCTCTCCTGGTCTGCCTTTACAGGTATTTAATTTGATTGTCCCCTGTCCTGTGACCTCTCCCCTCCCCCCCAGGGGCAGCGGGATGTCTTCATAAATTTTAATTATGTGCATTTTTAAAGACGATCCGCGTTCCCCCTCCCCCCAGTGCATCACCGTCCATGACGTGCCAGTGGACACGGGACGAAAGAGGCGCTGAACCATTAAATGGACAAAGGCAGGAAGGGCAAACTGAACTCAACTCCATATTGAAGTGTTGTTTTTCTCTCTCTCTCTCTCTCTCTCTCTCTCTCTCTCTCTTTCTCTCCATTTCCGTTTCGGCCTGCCAGCCTGCCTACATCCTGCTACATTCAGGTGGCGTTCGATGTCATCTAATTAGCGCTGGAGTTGGCTCTGGGCGGGACCCTTTCAATTACAACACTAGCGGCATTTGGCTGCCTCCTGCAACACACAGGGGCAACACACAAGCCCTTTCCCCTGTCTAAGCATTTTCGTTTTTGGGTGTTTTCTGGTTGGATTGCGAAACGCGTTGCGGTGTGCCTGCCGCCGGCCACTGCCTCGCAGCGGGGCCGCACTCAATGGGCAGACACAATCCCCAACATTGATTTAGTGCCGCCACAGACTGTGCCAGTGGCCACGGCAGTTGCAGAGCTGGACAAATGCACATCGATATAGTTATTTTAGGGCCCAGCGGCCCCCAACTAATGGTTGTCTCTCCGCACACAGCATCCACAGGCCAACAAGATTAACGAGAGTGAGTGACGAATATCTGCAGGTGGTAAACGACCTTCCAAATAAGCCTCAAAACTGTCAGACAATCAATGCTGATGGTTAGCTACATTTTTAGTTGTCCAACCAAACCACTCTAACTGCGACTCTAAGTCAAACTCTTACTGTTACGCCATGGAGTTATAGTCGGGCAACAACAACCGAGTGGCGCTGCTGCATTACCCAGTGCTGCACTTGACTTGATCGCTGCCGTAGAGAGCGCAGAGAGTCGGCGGCACTGCTCCCCCAGCCACTTCATACATCATTCAGTTTGTAGTAACTGGATATCTAGAGCTCCAACTATCTTTAGTTGAACTCCCCCACAAGAAACTTCTCCCACTTCTGGGTCTCCTGGTTTCGTGCTCTTGGCGCTTCGAAGGCGACCTTAAGCCATATAAGTGCAAACAGCTTGTTGTCTGGGAATCCATAATGCAGGGCAGCCACCCACCCCCACTCCTGGGCTCCTGTGGCTCCCTGTTGCAATAATTCAACTTTTGTCCAACATCGAGAAGTGCCCAAGTGCAGTTCCCTGCCCCTTTCCGCCCGCTAAAAGTTGCAGCCAAACAACAACGAGAACAAAAAATGTTCTCCAAAAGGTGTAACTTTTTTCTATCTCCTCTCGCCGCTTTCTCTCCCACGCTCGCTATTGCTGGTGCCACGCCCACAAGGGGCAAACGGAGGACGCCCCAATAATATTTTTGTTGAACGGCCACTTTCCACCGCCCAAATGGCAGACCAGACCAGACCAGACTCCTTCCTCTTCGACATCCATGGAGGATGTCTGAAGCAAGTTTTACTTTTTGTTGTTGTTGTTGTTGTTTGTTGTTGGCCAGACAAGCCCCCTGCCACCCTTTGTGGCACATCCCCTCTGCTCGCTCGCAGGGCCAAAGGATTTATGTGTTTATATTGAGAATTTTGAAGTTGGTTTGGCAGTCCGCGGGCTTTGCCAGCAGTGTGTGGTGTGTGGGGGTGGATGCTGCTGGGTTGTGCGGTTGCACAACTGTCGGGCTGGTCGCATAAATTGCAGCATGAACTGCTGGGCAGCGAGGGCGGGGGGCGGCTTTCATGTAAAGCGCAAAAAAAAACGCAGAGTGTACGAAACGAAGCTTGCAATACCCTCAAAGATCGCTTACCTAAATCGTATTTCGCAGAGCTATAAGCAAATTGTTATCAAATTTCAGCAGAAACATCTGCTGCAAGTACCCCGCACTGAAAGGGTATGGGAAAACATAAATTTGTTGCAGCTTTAGAACATGAGAGGAGCAGAGAGAGGAGGCTGGCTCCCCAGGGCAAGTTTCAGGGGAAACTTTGCTCATAGATATTGAGGAGGAATGCCTCGATTGAGAGCAACTTTGATTGAGAGCTTGAGGGCACTCGGGGATGTTGTTGTCATTCAACCAAAGTAAGGGTGGAGCGAGCGAGCGAGCAATGCATTGATTTTGATTTTGATTTTGATTTTGATTTAATTTCGTGGTGCAAAGTAACGCAGATAAAAAGAGGATCTTGTAGGAGATAAAGGATAAGCTGAGTATTTCCAAAGGATTTTAAGAGATATTTTGTATGCCTCAATCAGAATGAGCGCAAAAATTGTGATCTTAGCAGAAGTTCTTCTTTCAGTTCCACTTTTGGAGCAGGAATATAAATCTGTCTCGCTTCAGGTCTCATCCCGTTGATTCACTCAATTTTAATGCATTTGCAATCCCCCTCCCAGCCACCTTGATTTCTGTGAAGTAAAAAATGTATAAAATATAAATTGTAAATGAATTCCATTTGGAACGGAGCCCCGCTCCGTTTGGCGGCTGTAAATGAAAAAGTTTTGATTGCTTTTAGCAGCAAACACCAGAGAGAAGGAGAGGGTACAAAAAAATACGAGAAAAATATGATCATGTGGCATGCAGCAAGTAGCAAAGGAGCAAAGGCAAATGTGGTGGCAAAAGACTCAGCCGGAAAAATCGTGAAAAAATTGCGAGGAAACACACACATTTTTAGCATATTGCCCGGGCACTGTTGGGGGGCCCCTGCCCCTCCAACAACCCTTAACATATGGCGCATAAATCTACAACCTGAGCGGAGCCAGAGATGTGGCAATGGCACGAGGAACGCGGCACGGGGCACGGGGCAGGTGTGGCAAGGTGCTAATGGCAATCTGTATAGCTGCAATGAATGGTGGGTCGGGGGGGCTCACATTTACTTTTTCAATTTTCCAATATAATTCCTGTCAAGCATCCAGAACCCGGGCAGGCTCCTTCCCCTCGTCCCTCTATTCACCCTTTTATCATCCCCTACCCCCGCCCCGGCCATGCCGTTTTATCCCATGTCTTGGCTGCCTCTTTATTGGCGCGATATTGAAAATTATGCGAGCGCGCTTCATGTTGGGCTAAAGCGATTTATGCTACAGGTTTGGTGGGGAAGTGGAAGGGGAAGGGGAAGGGGAACAGTGTGGCAATCTCTGTGAAATGGTTAATGGTGCAACAAGCAGGGGCAAATTGAGGAAGCTGCCACCGTCAAAGCGTCATGACAAATGGCTGCGGCAGACAGTGCGCGACGAAAACTGTAGGACAAAGTGCCAAACGATAATCATGGATACAATAATTTTCTTCTATTTTTGTTTGTTGCTTTGACTCGAAGAAAAACAAACATTTCGATAGATTGATAATCGCTGCTTTCGTGCAGCACTGTACATGGGGGAAATGCCCAAGGAAAGAGTTGCATGAAAATCAAGAGCATTTGATTGGACTTTGGCTGTGGAGGGGGCGGTCCCTGGAAACCTCTTCCGAAACAATTTTGTGCAGCACGGCGCTTAATCAGGTCCAAATATTTGGATGTTTGGGCTCCCAGCCACCAGATGCGGCTTAGGTGTCGACAATTAGTTCAAAATTGCTGATGGGGCAGCCGGAGATAAGCGCCCAAAAAAGAAAATATGATTGTGCGACGCAGGCCTAATGATGATGACGACAAAGCAGATGATGTATACATATCACGATGATGATGTTCATGATGATATGTTGCAATTGTTGTGTGTGTGTGTGTGTGTGTGTGTGTGTGTGTCGGGGTCACCTATTTGTAAGAGCCATGCACTTTTCGGCTGAAATCTTGCCTGATGACTGCCCGAATGCCTGCCTCTGCCTGTGCTGCTTGTCACTCGTTAGGCATTCATTTGTCGAGAGCTCTCGGACCCCAAAAACTTAATGACAGACAGCCAGACAGTGGTGGACCTTGAGAGCCATAGAGAGAGAGAGAGAGAGAGAGAGCGCGAAAGAGAGGGTGTGAGACTGAGGCTGAGGCTGTGGCTGAGATGGTGGCGCAACCGATGACGGCGACGATGCTTTGGCCCTATTGGGTCGCTGCGCCACTTGAGGCATTCGCTTTGGCTTAATTACAACACCGTTGCCGTTTGTGTTTCTGTTTCTGTTTCTGCCACTCGACTCTACTGTGTGTGTTGGTGCTGCAGCTGCAACACTTAATGGAGGAGGCAGCTGCAAGCTAAAATTATTACTCAATGAGACACTCAAGCAGTTGGAAGAATCACAGGATCTCGGCATTCTTCTGCGAATCAAAAGAACAGATAGGACCGCTGAAGGCTGCCGCAAAAGTAGAATGCAAAGCCCTGCCCTCAGCTGATGTCCTTCACTCACTATTAGGCAATCGATGAATACACTCCAGCCTTGCCAGGTGGCACTGGCCCTCCCCTGGCGTTATCCTGCCATCAGATAGATCATTGCAAAGCCATAAATCACAATTCACGTGCACAGCGGCCTCTGTGAGTGGTGGGGCCGGGCCCTTGCCTTTGCGAAACTTTCCTTGGCACTGTATCATTTTTTCTGTGTAGATTCTTGTACTGGCAGGAGTGGCGGGGCACTGTCACAGCGGGCCGGGGAGTGGGTGGTGTGGCACAAAAAAGTTTCTTTGCCAAAGTTTATGTGCCACTTGCAAAGATTTACTGGCTAAACTTTTGCATTTTGCATACAGGACTAGGACTAGGACTAGGGCTAGGACTAGGACTCTTGGGCTTGGGCTTGGGCTTGGACTTGGCTCTTGGTATTGGTATTGGGATGAGATGAGACCCTCCCAAAAATATGCGAACGATTCCGTTATTCTATACGTGTGTGTGTGGGCCTGCTCCTCCTCCACAGAGTTTATCGTAGTAGCATTTGTTTTTCCCCTGTATTTTCTTTGCTCATTCCAAGTTTTTGGAGACGTCTCTCTGGCTGTCACAGAAGGTGCAAAGCAAAAGCAAAAGTAAAAGCAAAGTTGAAGCTGCCGACAACTTCTGGAGACACAAGCGAATTCGAATCAAGCTGCAAGCTGGCGCACAGGACGCAGGACCAGCTACTGAATAATGCATGCGAGAACCCAATGTAGAGAGCGGAGCCATGGGTACTGGCAGATGGGGCAGGAGCTCTACCGATTTTGACAGTTGATTAGGCAGACGGGCTGACATTAAAACTGCTGCCAAAGAGGAGCAGTCACAGAGAGGATTGAGCATCAGCCGATGGCCGCTGCATCGTGTACTTTTCCTCTTTCTGCTGAAGATCTGCTGGGGCTACAGTAGGCCCCCCGGGAAACGGTCTCGACATGAATAAAACTTGAAGAATGCAAAAAAACATTTCGCATTTTTGGTTTTTTCTTTTCTGTTTTGTTGTTGTTTGTTTGTTGGTTTGTTGGGATGCAACAAGAGCGGAGGGAGCGTTGCGACAAACAGCAAAAACAAACAACGAACTGAACTGGAAACTGAACTCAACCGAAAATGGAAAATGGAAAACTTTTACATGCGACGACTCTTTTTGGCATCAGGCATGGAGCATCCAGCATTCAGCATTCAGCATTCAGCATTCGGCATCCAACAACCAACAGCAGAAGGAAAAGTTCATTTACGTAAATGTTTTTCTTTTGCTTTGGATGCTGTTTTTCTTTTCGGCGAGAAATTAATCAGCAAATGGATTTTCAATTTCCCATTAACACTCCACGACAAAAGGGAGCTGCTCGTTCCCCTTCTCCCATGTGGCATGCAACTCCGTTTGTCGCCTTCTAAGCTTTTGTCTACAGATGCCGTCTATGGTTGGGTAAAGGGAAAGGGAAAGGGAAAGGGGAAGGGGGGAGAGCATGTGTAATCATCGCTGGGGTTTCGCCAGGGCAAAAGGGCGCCACATAGAGACGCCAGACGCCACACGGCAGCAGGCAGACGACAGCCGACAGACGACAGACGGATCTTCTCGTCATTGGCCAAAAGCGAATATCTATAATTAAGCAACACCATTTTCGGATGGGGCCAAAAGGGATGGCCAACACCGGGGTAAATGGATGATGAAATCAGGAAACAGGTTGCATCATTCCTGGCCTGCGCTGGGATCCTCATCCTCATCATCATCATCATCATCATCTGTGTCGTCGTCTGCTGCAAACAGAGTTGCCGCATCAGCATCCCACTTACCTGCCACTTGCCACTCGCTACTGGTTGCTGCCACACGGCGGCTACTGTGTGCATTTTGTGGGGCAGTGGCGTAGAGCAACACAAGACCCAATGGACGACTGCCTCAGGGGGCCTCCAAAGAAGGTTTCATGGCAGCAAATATAAAGATTCATTCGCTGTACTCGCTACTCGTTACTTTTAAATGACAAAAGACGAGTTATTGGTCTGTCTCTCTCTTGTAAACTTATTTTCTCTGTTTCTCATCGCTAGGCACTCGTTACCATTGCGAGTTACTCGCTAGATCGGTTCAACTATTGCATAGTGCTCACAATTCTGACTCTCGTTACTCGTTACTTTGATTTTTCTGTGTTTCTTTTACCAGTTACTGCTCACGCGCTTTCCTTCTTGTTGTTGCGATCCCTTTACTTGATACTTATGCAACTCGCTAGATGATCTTCCCTTTGCTGGTACGCCCCTGCCCCATGCCCCGTGCAGCATGCTGTTGGGCAACAGATGCTGCAGATCATGATGCAGTGGCCGTTGGCAGTGCCTGCCACTCTGTCTCTGCGGCTGCTTCTGCTGTTAAAGGTGACGATGATGACATCCAACTTGTTGCTGCCGACTGCCGACTGCCGGCCTGCCCATTAAGTTGTATAACATGGCTCGGCCCCCGCCGCATTGAAAGGATTGCCTCCAAGCCCCAAGCGGTCGAGACTCACAGACTCGTTGGGCAGGGCGTAGAGAGAGAAAGAGAGAGAGAGAGAGAGAGAGAGAGAGAAGGGGAGACAGTGTCAGATCGTGCAGATCAGCCATAGATTTAATGGTACACTGGTTCACCCAGAGCCACCGTTTCGTTCCACCTCGATTTTAGCTTTCGCTAAGCCAAAGAAGTCTCTCTCTCTCTCGCTCTCTCTCTCGTTCTCGTTCTCTTTCTCTCAATCCATCAATCAGAGAGCTCTGAAGTGTGTCAAACCTTTTTCTAATCGCCTTGCGGTCACTCAATCAATTATGCCAGAACAAGAAGAACAAAGAGAACAAAAACAGAAAGAGAAAGAGAGTTAGCCATAGAGATAGAGAAAAGGAGAAATCATTAAGAACCAGATCACAGAAGCTGTGAGGTGACAAGAGGGAATATGCGCACTCGCACTCGTACTACGACCCAGATAGCCAAAACAGATCCGAAAACAGTGCCACAATCATGTGTGGCACTCGGACGGACGGACGGACGGACAGACGGACAGACGGACGAGTACTGCATGTATCTGGAGAGACATATCTGTCAGATACGTGACACTGTACGCCTCCCTGCACGCCTGTCCCCTGTCCCAGTAATTCCCTCCCACAGCTCCAGCTCTCCATAGACGGAGCTCTGGCTGGACACGTATTTTTGGTTTTTATCGTCGTCGTTGTCGTTTCGGGGGCCTTCATAAAGTGTCGCGATATTCATAAAGATAAAGCCCTGTGCTCTCTCTCCCTCTCTCTCTCTCTCTGTCCGTCTGTGTGTGTGGGTGTGCTCCACGCCTACAATTCGTGTGACTTTTATCGCCCATGCCGCACCACCCCACCCTTTTTGTGGAGCTCTTCCCAGGCAATTAAAATGCCCATTAGGCTCTATTAAAATACCATTGACTGACTCTGACTCTCTCTGGATTGCCTCTGGCCTTGTTCTGTTCCGTGCCGCCTCTGGTTTTGGCTCTTTAAGTGGCTTCCATCTGCTGGCAAATTTAATGCAGTTAAATGCCCTTAACAAACATCGAGCCAACAACGAGGGCAAACAACTCAATTAGAAGAGGTTGCTGCAGCAGGAGGAGGAACACATCAAAGGATGCAATATCCTCTGGAATTACCCGCATATCCCCCACAACAAAGGGCAACTAAAAGTGCAAATAATGATCGAAGGAGCTAGGGACTGCTCTAAAGCAATTTCCAAAGGTATTCGAAATGAAATTTCACAAAGAAATTTTTGGGAGTGCTTATCTTTGTTTTTAACAAAATAATGGATTCATTAGGAATATCAAACACTTGACCTTCAATGAGGAACTTGTGCACATTATATCAGATGTTAAACAGCAAATAAAACTTAACACCCCAGACAACCTTGGAGCTTAAAGCTGGAGCCTTAAAACTAGATAAGAAATTAAGTGCGGAGGGAAGACAACAGCTTGAGTTCCACGAGTATAAAAGATTTCATGGTAACATTTTGCCAGTAAAACTCATCTGATCGCAATGATTTGCTAAAACATACAGAAACAAAGCATTATTCCCCAGTTGATGAAACCAAACGATATTTCTTAATTTTAAATTAATTGCTGACTTAAATTACTTTTTTTTGTGTATACTTTTCCATTGAAGTTCCATTTATAATTTTCTCCATTTCTTGATCGATGTCTTATCTCTCCATTTTCTGCTCTTATTTTCATTTCAGTCTCTTTCTCTGGGTGTACAGCTTTACCCACGTTCCAACGCTTTTACTTTCTTCTCTTTCCACCTTCACTTGAGTTTTCCATGGTGAAAAGTTCTCGACTTTTTGACATTTGTCGTCATATGCAGATGATGCCAGCAAGTGGTGTGGTATGTGCAGCTTCGCCCCCTTACACTTTTCCTTTGCCTTTTCTTTCTCTGTCTCTTTCTGTTGTTGTTGCTGTTGCTTTTTCCGCCACTGTCATCATAAACGCAGCCTTATTAAAAGTGCAAAAAAGTTTTATATTAGTGCAGACAGCAACACGCTCGTTCTTGCTCTTGCACGTTGCTCTGCCTGCAGGCGTTTTGATGGCTTGCCAGAATGCTGGAGAGGGGCAGGGGCTGTGGCCAAAAAATCAACTTGCGCCGTGTTGGAAGCCAGAACTACGAGGACGAAGCTAACCAAGAAATTATTATCAATGTACGCATAATTCATTAAAACGAGCAACTTTCCCAAAGCAAGTTTCGTCGGGCATGAGAACCGAGGAGCAGCTGGCTCCTGGCATGCGTTCCACAGATAGATGATGATGATGATGCCGATAATATTGGCAGAGATGCAGAAATATACGGAAAACTTGTGAAATCATTCAGACTTGGAGACGTATTTTCCCAAGAAGATACAAAATAATTTCCACTGATTTTGGGCGATACTTGGCTCTCGTTCCATGTGCTTGGAATGGTCTAAGCAAATGAGTAGCCACAGGACGCCCCTGATGCCCAAAAAAGTCGGAGTGCACTCTGTCATTATATCATTATATGGAAGCAACATCCGCGGCACAAACACACTCGTGCAACATGCGGCAGCAGAAACACGAAGAAATGAAGGAAGGACGGAAGGAAGGAAGAACCTTGGCCTAACTATCTTCAAAATTTCTCTCACACTTTTGGGCTCTCTTCGTGTCTTTTCTTTGCATGAATGTGTTTGTGTTTGTATGTGTTTTCCCTTTCTCCGGACTGCTTTCTCAATGAAGTTATCGTTGTCAAGTTTTAAGCGTGAACTTTTTGCCGCGACTCCGCCCTGCACCCTGCATCCCCGTTCTCCTCATCATGGCCATGGCCACAAGAATTGGCTTTCTTGGCTGAACCACCCAAGCCCCCGAATCCGCCTACGCCTCCGATCCCGCCCTGCCACACCTCCTCGGGCTGCATCATAATTCGCTATTAGAAGTCACTTAAAAAGTTTCCAAAGTTTTCTGCCATGCAGCTGCCAACATTGTTGTCAGCCACGCCTTCACGGCCCCTCCGCCCACGCCTTGTTGGCCAAAAGTTGTGGGTGTTTTTTTGTGTTTCCACATTTTTTTTATTTTTGGCGTTGTGTCAGCGGGGTTTAAAATAATTGCAATGTCTCGAGGGATGAAATTGGTTAATTGAATAATTGTTAGCATAATGCCAGGGAATGCAGTGGCGGGGAAGGTGAAGAGGAAGTGCTTGACATGACTCTCACATGATTCCCAACTGGCTCCTGATTGCTTGTGCCTTCAAGCAGAACATTTGATCCAATTAACCATCAAAATGCATTCAAAATTTGCCTAAGAAGGTAAAGGATAGATGCAAAAATAAAACGAGGAGGGACGTGTGAGACGCTTCTTACGCGTCACAACTTGTATACCCTGTACTCGGTAGTACATCTGTACCTAAGCGTAAACTTTGTCAAATTTAACTCTTTACGTCTTACATTTTTTCTACATACATACATATGTCATCTACATCTTCATCCCCTAGAGACGCAAACTGCAAGAATCAGATTGTGGAATGAGAGAATGTTCAAAAAATAAAAAAAACTGCTGGGCGGGGTGGGGGAGCCACTGCAAGTTAATTTCTTCATTCTGGCTATAATAATAATCCAATCTAATCCCAATTCAGTGATCTGAATGTATGGTCATACCCTACGGAATCGGGATTTTAGATTTATTTTATCTTCAAAGATTTTCGATCTTTGAGGGGCCGGAAGGGGGCGGGCAAATTTTTTAAATACACTTATATCAGTGTGAGCATACAGCAGTCTGGAGGAAACATTTGGTGGCTGTAGCTCTTATAGTCTCTGAGATCCAGGCGCTCAACAAGACGGACGGACAGACGGACAGACGGACAGACAGATAGATGTACATAGACCCGGCTATTGATGCTGATTGTGGGGTCGGTTAAGTTTCCTTCTCTGCGTAACATACATCCACTTTTTCCCACAAATACAATATACCCTATTTATTCTTCGAGTACCGCGTATAATGATGCATTAAATACTCCCTGTGCCTTCCTACATTAATTCAATAATACTCTTGAATGAATTATTTATATTTTGTGTGCTTTTTTGTGGGTAAATCTTGGCCACGAGCACCTGCTCCCCAGCTGCTTAAGATTACTCGTATAACGCAGAGACTCGAGAGAGAGATTTTATGTCCTGCTGCTTGCTTCTCTTTCCTTTCATGGTGGTAGCCATTAATGGGTTAATTTGCATTAATATCTTCAATTGAATGCGCTGCAGTGCCGCCAATCGATGCTGCCAGTCTCCTCATGTGGCAGGCAGGCAAAAAGGGTATACAAGGGGTATGCATTTTTATGGGTCTGTTTCCATAAATGCCAAAGCAATGATATTCAAAATGAACCTAGTTCTGGCTTTTATCTCACATAATAAAAAACACAAGTAAGGTGCTCAAGGATTGATTTTTTTGTGGCTATTGAAGGACATCCCGTAGTCCCAATAATCGCCTCTCAATTTTCCTTCCTTTGGATTTTTGCATATGGCTTAATTCGAATCGCCATCGCATTGCAATTAAATTCATTTTTCCAGCCAGACACCAATCCCCTCTGCTCCTGTTCCTGCCCTCACCCTTTGGTACCCTTTGGCGAACAGACCCCGCGAATGTCATTTTGGGGCGGGAAAGCCCCGCGAAGAGTATGCAGCGCATAATTGCATTTAAAGCGCCCACAAACACTGGCACTGGCACTGGCAGTGCCACCCACGCCCACCCATCAGCCGCGCTCACGGCTTTCGCCTTTGCCCCTCTTTCCTCCCTGGAAACCACAAGTCAACTGGAGCTGAAATCATCATTAAAGTAATTATAACTGTCAATCCAGAGGCTGGGAGAGTGCCGATAAGGACGCTGGACCCACAGGCAGAGACAGGCAGAGACAGACAGAGAGAGAGAGAGAGAGAGAAGGAGAGAGAGAAAGAGAGAGAGTGAAGTGCAGTGGAGAGGGCGCAGCGGGAAGATCGGATAACCTTTGGAAACATTTGAAGTTTCTATGCAACGACTCTATGGATACCCTATGAAACTCAGTACATAAGGGCATGTACATATGTACATATGTAATAGTTAACACCCCTTACCATTTTAGTACACTTCCCTCCCCACCTACACAGCGAGGAACTTTAAATACGGTTTGGCATTGAGCGGGGGTCGGCGGGGGCCAGCACGTCGATGTTCAAGGTCAGCTGCCTCGCTCGACCCCCTCCCAGCCACTTGACTGGCAATTGGTTTGCAGTGCACGCAAATGAGTAGCTGCTTAATTAACCGCCCCCTCTCCACACTGCACACCAATCCGACGCTCTGGCATAAGAAAACACTGAAAGTCATGGGCAGTTTGTGTGTGATAGCGAGATGGTGACGAGGGAGGGAAGACCGACATTCAACGCATGCAAATGCTCGCTTCAAACGCACACGCACCCCAACTCTAGCCTCCCGTTCGCACTCGCACACCTGTTGTTCATCGATCGAACAGTGTTCGAGCTGGAGGCTGATCAGACAGATGAGAACGACAAAAAGAGTGAGAGAGGGCAAGATGAAGAGAGTGAGTGTGCATGTAACAGATTAGTTAGTTGATGGAGAGGGATGGAGGTTAATTTATTAGACGCTGCGCAACCAAATGTTAACTTAACAACTGCTACAGACAACATCAGACATGCTCGAGGTGCAACATAATCAAACTGTTGCGCCCCGGCTCGACAGGCGCGCAGGCGTGCTCGTCAGCACCGAACCGGCCGAGCAACAGCGAACGACTTGAACGGGTCAGGGACAGTGCTGGCTCGAACATGGCTAGGCTGGAGTAAAAATGCTATATCAAGAAAAGCTTAATGGAGCAAGTACATAATTGAGGAACACAGCTATGGATTACTATCTCCTATATCCTCCAAAATGGTGTCATAATTATTGTGTAAAGCTTCTACGTAAAAAACATGTTTTTATAATTGTTAAACAATTGTTAGAACAATGCGAGAAACATCATGACAACGCTGCATTAACAAAGCTAAATAGCACATATTATAATGACTTTATTACAAATTCCCTTGAAATAACGAAAACGAGAGTAAAAACACATTGAAATTTATTTAATATACTTGCTCTCCGCTTTTTTCCAACAAACTCATATGAAATTACAGCAAGCCAGATGGCCATTTCCATGTTCGAACGTAACATGTTGTGCATGTCGCTTGCTCGAACATGCTTGACACGGGGGATTTGCCGGCTATTCCCATCGCACAAAGGTTGCGCTTGGTGGTTCGATTCAAACACGAAAAACATACGAAACGGCCGGCCGTTTGCTTGCCTTTGCTTGTAGTGCTACCAAAATGCTGGGAAAACACCGATACGTTTGCAGCGACCAAATCTGCTCGGCAGCAGGCAACATGTGTTAAGCGGCTACGAGCGGCTCGACACAACAATCCCGAACGTTGACTAAATCGGTTGGGTCCACGCGCGTTGTTTACCGTTTGCCGTTTACCCGTTTTGCGTATTTTTGACTCGTTGCGTCCCATCTTCCGCGCTTTTTCGGGGCCCGTGGTAAATAAATGAATTGTTTAAACATTTAAACAGAGCAGGACAGAGGAACCGAAGAGCAGGACCATTGTCGTCATCAGCGTCCTCTGTTTCCTCCTTTTGGCGGCGCTTTCGTGTTTTGTTTTTCTCTGCTGAGCCGCGTCTTTGCGTAGGTTATTTTGCCTCTTTGCGTGCGTTCGTGTGTGTGCTGTGCCTGTGTAGGGCAGTGTGTGTTCTCTTTTTTTTCTAAACAAATTCCAAGTGCAATTTTTTTACGAGTGCAGTGTTTTCTCTCTCATGAGGAGAAAAGGAAAAGGAGAGATACAGAAAGAGAAATAACAAGTTGAAATAAAGATCCGAAAACCGGATTCAATAACAGAAGCAGCATCACAAGAGAAGAGCAGAGTAGAGGATCAGAAACAGAAACAGCAGCGAAAAAAAAAACAAACACACGCACAAGGCAGCGTCGCCGCCGCCAGCAGAAGGGCCCTGATCCTCTCAGCGCCGCAGCTGGCAGCACTCTCTCTCTCTCTCTCTCTCTCTTTCTCTGTGTCTCTTTCGCGTTTTTTTAGAAGCAGAACAACGAAGCAGCAGAAGCAGCAGAACAGCATCAACATCAGAAGGTGAGTGTGAACTTTAGCATCCTGTTGCTCTCTCTGTTGTGCGCAGGCGTAGCGGTATGAGGCCCCCCTTTAAGTGCTCCACTGATTGGATCACGATCCCTTTTCCCCCGTCACTGTGTTTTGCGCAAAAATTAAAAGAGTGCGGCTGCAATGAAATGCAATTAAAAGCAGCACCAGCGGCAGAGGATCTCAGTTTGTATTTTGTTTTTCTTGTTCTCCGTCGCTCCGCTGCGCTGCGCTGCTTTCCCTTCCTTTCGCTCTCGTTCTGTATATGGGCTGCGCTGTCGTTTACTGGAATTCTGCCGGTCTGAATTACTGCTTTCTGCCTGGCAACGACGCGACGCTCTAATTTCTGGTAAAACATTTAGCGCGACAAAGTGTGGAAGATGCTGCGTTTTGTGGGGGAGGGGGTTGGGCTCCAGCGATAGACATAGTCGCGCAATTGATAGACGGTGAGCGCATATCGATAAGCCGCTAATTGAATTAGCACCTGCCCCTTGCACACCCCACAGCCTTTGCTGCCACAGCAAAAACAAATTGGATTAATGAAAAAGAGAGACGGAAACACAGAGAGAGGGAGAACGAAAAAAACTAAATGGTAAAACGATGGATTTCTGATGCAAAAAACAAAAAGAAAGGGTCCGCAAGAGAGATAGAGTCTGTCAGTGTGAGAAGGAGGGAGCTGCAGCTACAAAATCTTTCTTTCATAATCGAAGAGTGCGAAGTAGTAGAAGGGGAAAGGGGATGGCCACGACCCGTCATGATAATAACGGTTACACAAATTTTTGTTTATGGTTTAGTTTTTTGTTTCTTCTTCTGTGAACGTTGTCTTTTTTTTGCGTGTTTTCCTTTACTTTCGTTTGGTTTTCAGTTTAGTCTTTTTTCTGCGATGGCCATTTTCTTCCCGTTCCCTGTCTCTGCTATTCCTGGAGTGCATAGGAAACAGAAATTGGGAAGACCCTGTAGGATTTAACAGTCAAGACTTCTCTGATTTCGATTCTCAAATTCGATTCCCATCGAATGAAATCGATTATTCATCGAAAGACAACCCCTTTTGTTTAATTAAACTTTTGTCTGCGCTAATTGCAAAATACGAGACCCGTCGCAAAAATAAAGATCATTAATATTATCTCTGTTCAATTTCGATTCTCCTTTCCATTTCGATTTGCATTTAAATGAATGATATCTTTTATCTGAATTGTTTGTTGAGGCAAGGAGAGGCCGGAGGAGCCAGGCACCACTGAAGGGAAAGTGTGTGTGTGTGCAAATCGTGTGCGGCCCAGCGCTTGGGGGGCTTCTTCTGGGATCTATTTATCTTGCATTGTGATCCCATCCAGTAATTAAAATCGCCACAAAAAAGAAAAATCAAAACCATTTTTTGATGTACTTTTGATTTGATTGCCCCCTGCCTTTCCCGCTGAAACAGCAAACAAAAATTGGATTATGATTACGATATTCGCATGACATTCGATAGGTAGCTGTCGTTAATGAGCTACACACCGCCTTTCCCCTCGCTCTTTCTCTGCATGGAGCCCCCACCCATCTCATATTTCACCCGAAAAAAAAGTTGTGGGTAAATGGTTGAATGGATGGATGGATTGTTGGATGAATAGATTCGTGTCATATCCGCAAAATGAATTGGCATTCGTCTGACGCGTCCGTCTATTGCAGAGTCGCGTAATTGGAGGCAGAATTTGGTGTGGAGGGGAAAGGTAGCAGAATGTGAGAGGGAGAAATGGTTTCGGGTTTCGGTTTCGGTCTGGTTATATCCGCAAAATCAACACATTTCCAAAGAGGGGAAGCGGGTTGATGTGGTGTCTGTCAATGGGTTAATTGGAATGGCATATTTCTCAGCTATTAGTCGGGATTAGTCGATGAAAAGAAATGATTATTCGTGTATTAAAGTGTTTATTTATTGATGACAAGTTACAAGACATGGATGTATATTTCGTTTATGGGGTTTCGAGTGTTTATTTTGTGAGTTTCCTTGTGGCAGTGTTGGAAAAGATTTGACAAACAATTTGCGATCGATAAAAGTCTGTTATTAAGTGTTTCAATGTGAATATTGTTTTCTGTTACTTCATCGTTACTAATTAAATAATCGATAAATCTAATCGATTAATAGCTTGATTAATGGTTCATTTAATTGGAAATTGATATTGTATGTATCGATTGTGTATTCTGTATATTATGTGGCTAATTAATTGATTATTTATCGTTTATTGAAATATCTTTTGTAATTTGTGGAGTGTTAATCGATTATTGCTAGGTTTCATTTGATATGTGCTTAATATATACCAATAATCGATAAAAATCGATCAATACTTAACGATTATTGATATTTAACCTTGCTAAATCCTCTTACAAATCGAAATCTCCCCAAATGTGCAGCAAGTCATCCATTTTCTCCTCAAAAGAGTAGTAACTGGGCTGCATCAAGGACCCATTTGGTGGATCTTCCGTGATCTGCATCAATGCAAAAACCTTCCCGATCTGCAGAACTACATATCCATTCACATCCGCATCCTCCGGGCCGATATTCATCTGAAATACATTCATGCCATTGACTTTAATCAGGCCATGGATTGCAACCATTCGTGTCACTCCATTTTGCATCTTATAGGCATAAGCATGCAGTGCTGCCATGTTCTACAGTAGGCAGTGGGAATAGCGGCTATTGCAACTTTATAAGGATGCCTTGGGAGGCGTGCACTCACCTGGTGGTCAACGAAAAATTCATTTTCCTTACTGTTGCCTATGCGATACATGATGAACGACTCGAGGGTGCGCACTGGCCCCACATTAACGCTGAGCTTTACTGTAAAACTGCGTTCCGAATCCATTTTGAAAAAAATGTAGAAACAGAAAAAATCGAGAGAGAGAATTTAAATTCTTTTTTTCCTGTCCGTCTCGTTTCACTTTGAACTCAAAACTGATTTTTGTGATTTTTGTTTGTAGGATTTGACGGGTTTTTAGTGTTCAAAACAGTACATAGCAGCCGTAGAAAATCGAATCGATGCTCTGTCCTTTTTTTTTCTCAGAAAGTTGCCTGAGAATAACTTCAGAATAATTGTAATTTTTGCATGATTTTTAGCAATTAATTTATTGCAAAAGCCACAAAATCCATTGCAGTAGAAGGTCTGTTAAAATCGAAAGTTCTATCAATGTTCTAACGTTGTTGAATATTAAAGATAATTTCATGGTATTTTAATTTCTTGGTTTCATTCAGATCAATTGCATCCAGTGTTGGAGGCACAGTGTGGCATGCAATTCAGATTCCACCACAGCGGATATAATTTTGAATGAATTCATCGATTTATCATTTTTCGTTTATCGTTTTCTTTCGCTTTTAATCATCGCTCAATTGTATGTATTTTGAGAGCTGTTGCTGCTGTTGCTGCTGCTGCTGCTGCCTTTGCGTGTGGCATGCTCCTTGGTATTCGCATTCGCCGCAGACCCCGTTTGCAGTTCTATATTTAAGTTGCATGCCCCAGCCCCAGCCGCCTCATAGAGGGGAAAGAGTAGGGGGCAGCGCTGCTGCTCTGCCACTTTTCACATCGTGCCACACGAAATGTCTGCGTATCGTGAGGCAGCAACAGCAGAAGCAGCGAAAAAAGAGGCTAAATATAAAATAATTTCCAAGCCAAAACGAGCGAAAAACCACTCGCGGCAGAAGACAATTGAGAAGAATTTCGTGGCACAAGACGGAAAGATGCCAAAAAAAAAATAAGAGGGGCAAAAGAAACAGAGAAGTGGCGGGAGGAGAGCGACAAAAGCAAGGCGACAAAGAGGGAAACATGTTTTATCTTCGGGTCTTCTAGGATATTCATAGGGTAATCGAAGAGCCGATTTGATGGCAGGCATTATTCGTATCTCTCAGAAGATTAAATGCCTCAATCACAGATTCAATACCTCATCATCTACGAAAAAATCGTTTTGTTTAGAGTTTATTTTTCTAATTTTCACAGGGTATATGCTTGGTCGGAAGCAAATTGTCTGGTTCTGTGTGACACTGCTTAACGATGGATCTGTAGATGGTGGAGTTTTCTGTGGGAATTAGAACCGAAACTGAAGCTAAAGCTCAGCCATGAAAGACCTTGAGGCCACGGTGATCACACAGTTGCTGCCACCCGTACCCCTCAGACACTAGCGCTGCTGAAATTTTGAGCCAAAAAATGTGACAGAAATTCAATTGAAAAGGGCCACAAATATTAATGCTGGAAATCTTTTAACAATTAGCGGAAAATATTTAAGGAAAATTGAACATGAAAAATCCAAAATTGAAATGCATTTTACCATCATTTTGCTATATTTTCAGACTTAAGGGAGATTTTTGGGGCACACTAAATCCTAAGGCGCAGACTTGTGCACCGTTTTTTTCTCGAGTGCCTCTCAGCTGAAGATTTCATGCTACCCCAAAATGTAATGCCGCACATTTGTGCAACACGTGTGTCGTGTGTCGTGTGCCCAGCACCACCAAACAACCCGCAGAGCTCAGCAAGAACCAATAGCCATTTTTGTCCGTGGTTTGGAGTGCACATTTTGCTTACAAAGAAGAGGTGAAGCTGGTGTCGTAGCTGAAGCTACATATGTATGTACGTCGCCACAAGTGGTTGAAAGGGTGTCTACTCGTATTGGTGGCAAAAGCAAAGGAAGCCAAACACATTCAAGCACCAACAAGTCACGAAAATCCATTAAAATGATCGACCACTCCACTCTTTGGTATTATACATACATTCTACATTGATTCGGAGGGTATTACTATGGTCGACTCCACTCTGATGTTGCTCTTGTGGCATGGCCATGCCCCACCCTCTCTGCTGTTGTGTGTGTGTGTGTGTGTGTTTTTTCCATCGTGTAATTAAAATAATAATGCGGTGTTTCAGTGCGCGATTTGGGCTTCGCCTTCGGAGTTTTGTGGCTGCGGCTTTTTGGGCTGCAGGGGCAGGGACGGAGATTGTGTGCGTCTCGAGTGGGCGTGGAGTGTGTGGAGTGGAGTGCACTGCACTACCTTAGGGCGCGGCAGGTGGAAGGAGTGAAGGTGTGAATAATTTGGTGCTACAAAAATTGTGTGTGTGTGCGCATCGCCCTCCACTCTTTCAGATGCTTCGTCCGCCAATTGTTTGTTGGTTTTTTCTTGTAATAGGAAAAAAGGTGAGGGGAGCATGGGGCATGTGCTGCCCAGAGACAGAGAGGTGTGGCACAGAGTGGGGTGCAATGGTGGCGTGGCTGCATCGTGAGGCTTTGCCGTTGTTTATTCTTTGCATTTCTATTTTGTTGACTTTTGTGTGTTTGCTCTTTGGTTGCATATTTTATATTGTTGGCATTTTGGTAGATTTTTAACAAGAAATAGAGACAGACAGAAGAAAATGAGAAAAAGTATTGTTGATAATGCATACTCGGAAATGGAATGGTACATGTGATCACAGAGTGAATGAATCAATAAACTAAACTCATCTGCAAATCCCTATGTTGTGATCTGTGATTCTTCCATTTAGTGGACTTTTGTGGACTATACGGCAAAAGTTGTTGGACTCCAAAAGTAAAGATGTACTTCCAGCAAAAGAGAGAGAGAGAGATAGGGAGCGGGCGATCGATTCCTGTGAAAGAGAGCGAGAAAATTAATGCTTAACCAGAAGACAGCAGCAGCAGCAGAAGCTGAAGAGAATCGTGATAGAAGGACAGTGGATCAAGAGAGAGAGATAGAAGGAAGCAGAAGGCGCACAAAGCAGCAGAATGAATAATAACAACAAATATGCAAACGAAGAACCGGTTCCCATGTCTGCTGCTGCTCGGTTGCTGCGCTGCTTACTACTCCGGTTGCGGCGTCTGCGGGCGAGATATTGCTGTTATTTTCATGTGTGTGTGTGTTTTTGTGTATGCTGTCCCGTATAGAAATTCCTGCTACTTGCTGCTTCCACTGTCCATCTGCTGTTCCTCTGTAGCTGTTTGCAGCTCTTCCTGAGTGAGCGAGAACGAGGATGGAGTGCAGTGCAGTGGAGTGGGACGCTCATACAGCGACATCAACCAGCGACCCATGTGTTGTTTTGCCCGCCTTATGATGATTAACTGCTGCGCAATGATCATTAGCACTGGCTGCCTCTTCGTCATGTAGCCATGTCTGTATGCGGATGCGTATGCGTGCGTGTTCGAGTTCGAGTGCGTGTTCGGTCAGCCGCAGACGAATGTTTGAAGTCGAAGCGCAGCGCAGTGTTAGCTAGTGAATGACAAAGCGGCGGGGGATGCAGAAAGAGAGGCCTGGTTTAATCTATGCTCTCGCTTACTGCACTCCACCCCTCCCTCACTCAGCATTTCAGCGGGTAAAGGAGAGTAGACATAGAAATGAAACCATATTCAGGGTCACGCCAACGAAGAGCTAAGAAAAGAAAGCTTCTTGAAAGAAACAGATGGACAGAGAAGAGAGAGAAAGAGAGAGAGCAAGAGAGATGTTCCGTGTGGTTTGTAACTAAAGATCAATGCATTTTATTAGATCAAATTTTTAGTGATTTTCTAATGGAAATATGGGCCAAAATTGTTGTGGTTTCTACGGATCATTTGAGAATCTAGGTAGGAGGCTACCTCCTGGACTTCAATTTGGACTTTTCTTCTCTCATCTTCCACTGGAGGCGACTTCTTTGGGGCCTGTTTTTGGAACCGGTTACCGCGTCGGAAAACCCGTAAGAAGATAAACGAGGCATGGTGCAACGTGCCTCCTGCTTGAGAGGGGGTGGCCGGGTGTTGCAGTTGCAAGCAGAGACTGGTGGTTGGTGGGTGGGGGAGAGCTCCTATCCCATTTTTTCTTGTTTATTAACGTTAAAATTTGTGGACTCTTTTCCTGCTGCTCTATGCCGCCCCATTTTTCCTGCCTCTTTCCACCGTTGCCTCGTTTCCTCGTTGCATATCCTGTGGCAATAGATCCTGGAGGCGTGGGGTAGGAGTGGTTTTGCGGTGCCTCCACTTGGCAAAAAAAGGAAGCGATTTGAAGGCAAATTGCCAAAAAAGCTTTTTGCTGCCACCGCTGCTGGAGCCCCGCCCACGCCCCAAGCCTTGTCAACGGCACTGTGCCGCAAGCTCCCAAGCTATCGCTCTCTCCCTCTCACTTGCGCTCTGTGTGCAACACTCTCGCGTTTATGCAAATGCACGTGAAAATATTCAAAATATTCTGCTCAATTTTTTTTTTTTTTTTTTGTCTGCAGCTTCCACGCTTTTGGCCCCGTTTTTGCTTTCAATTTGTACCATGCCACACCGCCGCCCCCTCTCTTGTCACAGCTAAGCCTCCAATTGTCATCGACATATTTCGCTTATTGGCGAATACTCTTTGCATCTCTCGAATCCATCGGTGACGCGGTGCTCCCAGAACTTGGATGCTGCCCCGACTTCGTTTTGTGTTTTATTTTTGGGCTCCAACAATTTGTCAACGACTGCAGATGCCACCGCCCCAACCCCAGCACCCATCGTGAAGGTGTCAGCACAGTGCAACGACTAGAGGAATACCCTGTGCAAAGGGATTTCTCCGCCATGTGGCTACGGGAAAGGAAGGGAAAGGGGAAGAGTCTCTTGGCATAAATTTAGCCTGAATATGCCCCTGGCAACAGCGAGAGGCAAGCAGCCGCTGGAGAGCTCATGCCTCATTTAGTGGCAGCAAAGAGTCATCGATAGGAAGAGTGCAACAGAAGAGTAGGGGCGACAGGCACATTCGTTGGAGTGGAAGGAAGAGGAGGCAGAAGTGGTACACAGTGAAAAAAATACCAGAAGAAGGCAGAGAGCGTGGTAGAGAGCGAGAGATGGAGCGGGGGGCGAATAGGGGGCACCCGAGAGCTTCAACCTTTTTTGTGCAATGAAGCAAAACCATTTTGAAGAGCGCACGCCTCTGCCTCTGCCTCTGCCTCTCCCTTTGCTTCACCATCTTCTCTTCTCCTCGTCTGCATTTTCGTTTCTCTTTCTTTGAAAAAAAAATATGACCATCCCACACCTAACCGCTGGCCCCCTCCGTCTGTCACAGCCCCACGCTGCTTCCATGCCCTCGCTACCTCTGCCAATCCTCTGCCGCTTGTCAGCCCGGCCTCTTGCCGCATAGCCCCGTTCATGCCGCCACTCAGCCACTCAGCCACCACCGGCACCACTGGCACCCACTGCACCCACAATGTGGCTCCCCTTCATCTACCTCTTTCTCTCGCCCTCTCTCTCTCTCTCTCTGTCCTTCTCTGTCTCGCTGTGCCGTTGCATCTGTTAGTCTCTGTCTTCTTGGTCTCTCGAGTTTCTCGAATGAAAATTGCATGAACCCATCGATTGGCGGTTATAAAATTTCATGATTTCCTTAGTATTTTCCCACCTTCTTCTATCGCTTGCTCACCCTTCCCCTCCCGCTCCCTTGCCACATTCCGACGCTCATTCCATGGCGATCCCAGGGTTTGGCTTCCACACAATCGATCGTCTCTGTTTCTTTCGATGAAAATTGTCATCGTCGATGTCGTCGTTGGAGTAGGAGGAAGACGAGCAGGCAGAGGAGTGGAGAATGAGTGTTGCGGTGTTCGGTCTTATGCAATGAAGTGGATTGGGAGACTCCCCCAGCGACAGAGGCTTCCCAGTGAATATCGATGAAGCGCTCACTGTCCTCTCTTCTGGATACGAATTTAGTGGCAGGATTCTTTGTAAATACATACATAGGTACATACATATCTTCAAGATCGTTTTCTCTTATCGCTTGAGCTGATCTTCTGCTCGGAGAAGAGCCAGCCCTGACCTGAGAGCCCAGCCAACCGATTGGCTGCCTCCGCTTCTCCACATGCCACACACACGTGCCCCACAACAAATGCGTTTGAAACTTAATTACCAAACCAAAAACAAAAACAGAAACAGAAACAAATACATAAATGAATGGCCAAAAAGGCCAAATGGTCAGCGACCCATAAAACGAATCTTTCGTTTGCTTTTTGCACATAATTTATGCACTCGCGATACAAAATATATGAATATATTAATATATCTATTCATATCTTATTCGTATCTCTCGGATGTCTTAGTATCGTTGTGGGATGTGGAAATGTGCGAGACTGGAGCCCAGCTTTAGCTCTAATTTTCGGAAGGCACCTAATTTCATTTGATTTTCGCTTTTTATTGCATCGAAAACTCTGTGTCTCTCTGTGTGTGTGTGTGTGTGTTTGTGGCTCCATTGTCTTCTTTGGCAGTGGGGGAGTTCGAATGGGTGGGTGGATGGGTGGCTTTTAGTCTCAGTTGCACAATGAATGATGATGCCCTGTAAAGGCAAGGCACACGCAAAAGAGAGATTCCAGCAACAGTTGCATCCATTTCAAACGAAATTTGTGTATGGAGGGCATAGGGTATCCCATAATTCCGTTCATTTTTCTTTGTCTGCCTTTTGCCTCTTGCTGGGCTCTTCATCTTTGACATTCGCTCTTTCCAACCAGCTAGCCATCCATCCCTCATTTTTCGCGCTCAGTTTAACCTAAAGATACAAATATTTCAGCAGCAAACAAATTTAGCAGAAAACTTTTACTTTTCATTGCAAATAATGTGGCAAGAAGAGTGGCCCAGTGCGGGGCACGGTGGGAGGGAACGCAAAACATTTAATTTGCAACCAACAATGGGTGCCCGTGTCTCGTGTCCCGTGCCCCCCCTGCCTCGTGGCTCATGCTACCCGCTTGTCAGTTCGATTTTTGGCCAAATGCAAAATGTAAACAGAAAACTTAAAACCGCAACAGGCGTTCCCTGCCCCATCACCCCCTTGTCATGACGCTGCTGCCACAATCCTTTGCCTCCTGCCACACAGCCCAGAGTTTGTGGCAAGGCGAAAAGCAACAACATCAACAGATTTATGGCCCAAACAAACAACTTTTGGCACTCCTTGGCCACACAGTCGAGTCCTCCCTCCAACGCTGCCTCTGATCCTCTCTCTCTCTCTCTCTCTCTCTCTCACGCTCGTGTCTCTTTACTTTTTTTTGGTGTTTTGCTTTTATTTTGGTGGAAATCCGCCCCCGCTGCACCTTAGCGAAATGTCAAAAGCGACAAGCGGCAGAGGAAGAAGAGCAGGGTGAGGGGCATGCAGCAAAAGGCAGAAGGCTCGCCACAAATGCAATTTGCAATTTTTTTTGTTTGGGTTAGATGATATTTCCGCCAGGGTTTCCTGCTGAGAAAACCGGTAGGAAAGGCACGCACCGATAACACATTCACACCGGTATTATTTGGTAACGATTGCAGATTGGAAGTCGATAGAAGAGGGGGCTTTTAAATGAGAATTTTTGCTTAATTTAATTACTCGAATACATTTATTCCTCGATTATAATTTTGTGAATCGGTTGTACCCATTCCCATGTGGAATTCTTGGCCTATTCATCGTTTCCTTCTCCACTCATTCACCGCTCTTTCTTATTTGTTCCCCTCCACCTTTCACATCTTTTTCCACATATTTATGCTGCACCAAACTGCTAAGCGGCTTATCGGAACAGACGGGGAAATAGTGAGAGAGAGAGAGAGAGAGAGAGAGAGGGTCAGTGGGGCATGGGCCACACACCGCAGGCGTCAGGCGTCAAATGGTGGAGGGATTTCGGAATTTGGACTCGGATTCGGATTCGGATTCGGATTGGGGTTCCCGGGGTCAGCTCTGGTGCTGGACCGGCCAGCTACACACACACTTGCAACATTAATTTGTTGTGTGTTTTATGTTTGTATTCTGCCTGCCACAAAACATGTGTCCACCCCAGAGACCTGCCTGCTGCCGTACTCCTGCCTAACGCCCATCCTTTGCTTTCTGTGCTGCTCCACCAGCCAGATATATTTTATGAATAATTTTGCATTTGCTGGATATTCGGACACATTTTTGTCACCCGATTGTTGTCCTTCCGTTAGTCAATGCTGCTGCTGCTGCTGCTGCTGCTGCTGGAGTCCTGACTCCACTGGGGGATTCAGTGAGAAATGTGGCTTCGGCTGTTTGAGATTTGTCGCCTCTTTGATAAATCGCCAAAAGAGGAAATTCTGTTCCTTTTTTTATTTCTTGTTTCTGTATTTTTGTCATTTATTATGTGCTGCCCCACTGCCACTGCCACGCCCCCACACCCTGTCCAGAGTGTAGCCCCCCCCCCCCCCCCCCCCCCCCCCCCCCCCGCCGGCCCCCCCCCCCCCCCCCCCCCCCCCA
>NW_022995760.1:187425-207049 GCF_900245975.1 Drosophila guanche
CTGCCCCAATCCATCCATCCATCAGTTGGGGGTTTTGGCTGGGTTTCCGTTTTCTTGGACTTGGTTTCTTGGTTTCTGGAACTGGTTTCGCGGGTTCGTTGGATTCTGGAAAAACCTGAAGCCGAAGCCTGCGCCCCATGCCACATAGATTTTTGCTCCACATTTGAGAGTCCAATAATTACAGAGAGATGGGGGGGCATTAAAGAATGCTCATAGATCCATGAATAAATCCATAAATCGAGCGATAATCCAAGAGAGATTTAGAGAACAGAAAGCGAAACACACAGTTTATGTTTGGGTTTAAGAAAGAGTTCTGGAGAAACACTAAAAAAAAGAAGAATGGCCACGAAAACGACAGGAATATTAAAATATATTTGTGTAAAAGCACAAATGTGGCGACAATTTATAACCATTTATTTCATGCTGAAATCCCAGTGCTAAAAGTTAAGTCTTATTTACATAGAGGCCATAAAACTCCCTCAAATGAAAGGAAGGGTATCCCAAAGGTGTCGCTGGGCCATAAAGATTTCGATTTCCTTTTGCTTTCCTTTTGTTTTATTTGCATGGACACACGCCTTTCCCCGCTGCGATAGCTATCCTGGCCACTGTCCTCATCCTTCACTGCCCTATGGCCCATGAATCTCCCATTGGAACCATTGAATAATTTGCCTTCTTTTGCCATCTTTTCTTTCTGGTTTTTCCCCCCACTTGTTTTTACTCCTGCCTCGCTGTCCCCTTTTTCCAGCGTCCTTAAACGATTACCAAGAGCCATAATAAATAAATGTTTTGGCAATGAGACCCCTACCCTACCCCTACCCCTACCCCTACCCCTACCCCTCGTTTACACACTCAGCCCCTCCCTTCCCCACACACTCGTTCTTCCCTTTACCACAATCAGCCCGTAGGGCCAAAGTCAAGGCCAAGGAAATATTATTGAAAATGTAAATGAAAAATGCTGGCACAGACACACACACACACACACACACACACACACACACACACACACACACACACACATGTGGGTAGCTGGAGAGGGTCCTTGGGTACTAGGGCAAGGCCACACGACCTTCTCTTCATCCCGCCCCACCCCTTATCCCTAGGGGACCTCCCCGGAACGGAAGGCGGAGCGGAAGGACTCAAAAGATAAACAGCCTCCGATTGCGTTTTCTCTTTCTTCCTCCTCAGAGAACGGAATAGGGCCAGGGGGGCTGGGTTTATGGCTGGCAGGGGGGGAATATGTGTATGTGCCTGTAATTGCATAAGTAAAGAGTCGAAGGATTGTCGAACGAAGGGAAGGCAACGAATCACATCAGGGAGTCAATTTTTTTTTTTTTTATTGGGTTTACGAATTTTTGGGGGATTTATGCACCGCCGAGGGGCATGATACACGAGCTAACAAGATGGAGGGGGAAAGAGACAGAGAGAGAGGGAGGGATAACGATAATGTTTTACAGGAAAATAAAAGGGCGGTGGGGCGACGAGTGCGGGACGAATGAGGAGCGAATGCAGGAATGATTTTCAGTAAATAAACGAACAAATTGAATGCAATCACAAGTGAAATTATGACAGAACGCTTGTTCTTTATGAATATTTTTAGAAATCGATGATTCCAGTGGTTTTTCATGCAGTTTAGAGATCGCCTTTGTGTGGCTTTTGTGGGAAATGTTCTGCACTTTAAAGCGAATCGTATACTCGTGCATCTGCATGTATGTATGTACATATCTGTGGGAATGACTTCAATTAAGAGAATACCCAAAACTCCTCCATTTCATTGCCCCGGGCAGTCGCCTTTTGACAGTGGCATTCAATGGAAATTGCAGTTTCAATTGCAGTCGTCGTCCCCCCATGCATATCACTAACGCTTGTGCTCATTCTGTTGAATGTTGAATGCCTCATCATTAATTAAACACTTAATTAAAACTGCAGCAAATGTCGAACCCACACATGTGGCAGCACCAAAGAGAGACAGAAAGGCAGGCACGCAGAGACAGGCAGAGGCAGGCATCACAGGGCATTGAAAATTAATTAGATGTCATCGCTTTCAACAGAGTTTTCCCCAGCACGGCCACCCCCCCTCAACCAACAAATAATCGACTATACGTACACTGGAGGGAAATAGATTTTCACCCAGCCGAAAAAAAAATAACACACACACAAAAACAGCAACGGACAAAACGATAAACGATAAACGCAAGCGTCCGCCCGCCCGATGATAATCGTGTTAATAATCATTTAAAATTAACGCAAAAACTTTCCATTTTTCAATGCGATTTTCCACGCAACAAGATGGGAAAATGAATGGAAATGGTGGGGCTGGGAAAGGGGTTGAAGAGCGGTGCATCATGATGTAGGGATCATATAGAAATAATGAATGCAATTGAATGAAATGGAGTGAAAATGAAATAGAATGGGATACTTGGATGGGATTTATGATGCCTAGCGATGGAATGGTCTCTGTATATAAAGGGGGAAAATAATGGAGCAATGGAATAGATTCCGATTCGTTATGATGCTCCCAAAGAGTGCAACAGAATATGCAACCATTCATGATCTGTTAACGCTGCATTTGAATGGGGACCATCAGGTGGAGTTATGGACTGGAATGACATGGAAAGTGTGAAAAGTGAATCAATATTGCAGATTGGAATGTTATAGAATGCATCTAATGACTCTCTGTCTGCACGCTGTGTATATTCATTGTTCCGGTTGCACAATTTCATTATTAAAAGCCAATAGAAAGCGTCTAAAAAATCACCCACTGCTCGCTCTCCTCCACTTTATGAATACGAATTTGGGAATTAATTTTAGCAGCTGCATTAGAAACAAAACAAAAGCAAAGCTACAACAACAAAAAAGAAAGGAAAACAACGAGAAAATGAAAATGCAATTTTCACTTTTTTCAAACACACACACAATAAACACAACACAACACAACACAACACACGAATGCGAATACGAATGCGAAATGTGTGGAGTCGAGTGTACAGTGGAGTGGAGGCCCAGTGGCTCCACTGACTGACTGCCAGACAGCTAGCCCATACACACATGCATCTAGATTGTATATATATTCAGATATATGTACTCCTATATGGGATGCACGCTCTGCTAACAAGCATTGCGCTCACATATAGAAAAAAAAGTAAAACAAAAAAAAAATGAAAAGTCTCTCCCATCGCCATCTCCATCTCTGTGTGAAAATTGTGAAAAGCGTATTTGGAGCAGAAAATATAATGTCTGGGGCTCCATGCCTCCCTCCTCCCACTGTTATGCTCCTCTCGTCTGATTTGGACTTGATTTTTGTTTGTTTCTCTGTCAGCAACTTCACTTTTTCGCCCCCCCTGAGATAAGATTCCATACGCGCAGGCTGATAAGTTTCTGGGTGAAAATAGAGCTCTTAACTCGAGTTAAAGCGCCCCAAGGCCATGCATTAGATGCTAGGGGATTCAACTGGTTTGTAGGTGTAGGAATTTCCTGCCATAAAGATCTGTGGTTTCCATTTTGTGGCCTAGAGATCTTAGTTCTAAATCTTTTCTGAATGGAAAAATCCGCAGTAGATAAGAACATTTGCTTGATGGTCAAAAACACGCATGTTCTGGCTTATCATTTGGGCCATCCATCCATTGCGTCGTCTGGCGATTAAAGCGCCGCGGACATCACGTTCTACGATAAGAAAAGGCCCCAAGACAGCAACCCACCCAAAACGGTGGGGGCATTGCCTAATCAATGAAGGTGGTGTTTTATTTTATTATTATTCTTTGATTCTCTTGGTGGGGCTGCACGATAAATATGTTTCGCTCCGATTGAGCACTAATTGATTGATAAGCGATCATGATTCAGCTGCAAATGGTGCGGGGAAGGGGTTGTCGTTTGCGTTAATGAAATGGAATTCCATCTTAACCCCTATAATAACTATTGGTTTTTGTTTTTACAGATCGTTGGGTGTGCCTCTCGACGAACGAATCGACAGCGACAGCGACAGCGACAGCGAAATCTGCATCTACAACAGAGGGAACAGCTAGATTCGTGTTTTACACAAACTAATTGCAAGTAAGCCATCAACTACTATAATTTCTAAATCTATATATACATCAGGCGACATCGTCATCATCATCATCGTCTACAGAGAAGGAGAAGGAGAAGGAGAAGTGGGAGAGAACGGCGGGTACTGGGCTTTCAAGTAAGTGGAAAGCCCACTCGCCCAGCACAAAAGGCACTGCCAGAGAAGCAACAACATTCGATTCGATGTAAATCAGAGGAGAGGGAGAGAAAAACACACGACAGCCCAAGGCGATGGGCGCAATGGGCGACAGCTCCAAAGTCCAAACAACTAGAAACCCCGGCTAAAAACAAAAAGAAAAAAAAAGTCGTCTAACTTGTCAGATCGCGTGCCAAGAAATAATAATGAAGGAAAATATCGTGCGAGTTTGTTTTCTGTGCTGTGCAGCAGCAGAAATAAAAACAACACCAGCCCCACAAGCAGTCAACACTTTATGCCACTAATAATCGTAGTACTAGCAGTACGCTTGCAACCTGCAACCTCGCCCAAACTCCCTACCTCCCCACCTCACTTCTTCTCCAGCTTCATCTATGAGCAGTTTGTGTCATGCGCCTGCGTGCCGTCTAATTGGCATGGAATGAGAATCCAATTGGCGGCAGGCAGAGGCGACAGCAAGGGAGTGCCATAGATAATGTATAACGTACACATGCACATACATATGTACATAAATTTAGCATTTATGTGGCCTTTTCCACTTCTCCAAGACTCTCCAGAGGCCCAACACAGAATAGAGGCGCACTGCTGCATGAAGCGTGACAAAAAACAAATGTAAATCGAAGCAAATATAAATATCAAAAAGTAAAATAGATAGAATGTTATTCAAATAATCGTATATAAGTTAGAAATTAAACATATATCTTGATTTAGCGTCCTACTTTGTATGATTAAAAGGGAAATTATATTTGGTTAGAGATAAACAATATATTTATGTGCACTTTTCTACTGTTTTTTGTTGACTGTTCCTTTTTAAAACGTTTTCTTTAACATAACTCTACGCACTCTTTTCGAGTGAATTTCCATTAAATGTTCCCCTCATTTTGGGAACCCTTTCAGCTGCTCAACCATTCAATCGCTAACGAAGCCAATCGCTTAAGCCCTGCTCTCAAAAGTTTGAAGCTCTGCGCTACAATGGTTGAATGTATCCGTGTGCCTCTCTCTCTCTCTCTCTCTCTCTATCTGTGTGTTTGTATCTCAGCCTATTTGCAGTCAATCTCTGGGGAGGCTCCTGGGGGCCCTAAGCCACTTTAAGCCAGTTCTGGCTGCCTCACCTCCGTCCCTGCTCCAAATGAGAGCTAATCAGGTAGGGCGAAACCCCTCGAAACTATTCTCCCGTGTACACCGCGAGAGTGTGTGCTGCATGCCACCTGAGTGGCACAAGCAGCAGCAGCAGCAGCAGCAGCAGCCACAGCAGCAGTCAACCAAAAAGCCATTGAAAAACCCCCAAAAACATGGAGAAGATAAGCCTCCGACAGAGTCTGTTGTGGGGTAGGGGAATATTCCATTGGGCGGTGGGTATACTGGAGGGTAATTGCCGCCGCAGACAACATGCTAATTAAAAGCTACTTTTGCAGCCGCATTAATATACACACAAAACACCGCAAAAATCATGCGTCCCCGTTGTCGTTGTCGTTGTCGTTGTCTTTGTCGTTGCTGTACTCCGCAATCATAGCCACAGAATTAGAGGGTAGCAAAGTACTAGCGAGACTAACGAGGTCCAAAGAGGATAATTCTAATGTGCAGGCTGATATTTAATGCACTGCTTAATAAGAAAATTCTGCTAATAAGCTCAGAAAATCCTTCAAAGCAATAAACTTGGAAAAGCTGAGTCTAAAATGATTTTAGCGATTTTTAGATGAAGAAATTCTCGAACTAAGTGACGAAAATGATTGAGTTCGGTGAAGGTTTGTAAAGTCCAATAAACTTTCAGCTTACAGGCATGGTAACCATCTATGAGGAATTTATAGTTCAGACAATTCTGCACTCAAATAACGAAAATCATCCAAATAATATGAGTTGAAACAGTCGTAATCCAGTCGTGTTTTTAATGCAGCATTAAACGAAGAAGATTGCTCTACAAATCTACAAGAAAATCCTCTAAATAAAACACCATTTTAACATCAAATATTTAAAGGGTATTCTGCATATCTACACACATATTTCTGGCATGGTTTATGGCTGTTGCCGCTGCTCTGCTGCTTTGCCTCCTTCTGTTCTTGTTGCCTGGATTAATGGCGAAGCACACAGCGGGGGGGGGGGGGGGGGGGGGGGGCGTGTCTCTCTTGTGCGGCGACATCGTTGAATGACAACAATTTGCATTTGTTTCATTTTCAAACATGTTTCCGAGGTACAAACTGGTATTCATTCGACAAGGGACATGCCTCCTGCCCCCTGCCTCATGTCCAACTGCCACAATGATGGAACCGCAGACAGGACGAGGATTGAGGAGGATTCTGGGATTGGGGATTGGGGAAATTGGGGGATTGAGGAATGAGGAATGAGGATTTGGAGGATGATGCCTCTTCGGGTTCCGTCTGTTCGTGGCGTCATTAAAAATTGTCTTGATGGGTTTTGTGGCTTTGATTTCAGTGCGTTGACGATCCTGCCCTCCGTCCGCCTGGCTGTCCGCCTGGCTGTCCGCCTGGCTGTCCGCCTGGCTGTCCGCCTGTCCTGCCTTTTGGGTTGTTGTGTTTTTGTATCCTGAGAGGAATCGACAGCTGTTGTTGCTTGTCCTCTGTGGTTTTCGTGGACTCTCCGACTGGGAGTCGTCTCGAGTTAATTGATGGATCTGATGGGACACGGAAAACACTGGAATCGAGTTAGCTAAAGGGGCTTTTCGCACACTGAACAGGAGCTTCAGGCGAACGATTTACAGGAGTTGCCGGCTTAAAGTACTTAATGGGAGAGTTTTCTTTGCTGGAAAAACAACGACTGACAGAAATGCTTCCATTCCACACAAATTCCACACGTTGGTAAGGGAACCCAACAATCAAGAAGTTTTCTGCCTTTCAGTAAGACTTTTCGGCATCCTTTGGGGACACTCCACGTGAAGGCTTATTTGATGCCACTTCTCCTTTGAGTTCTTTTGCGAGTTTTGTAACTCAGTTTTCTGAAGCAAGGTGGCATCGTGGGCGCGGGCTTGGGCGGGGCCTGTCCATAAATTATGCAACATTTTTTTGTGGCAGAGCAGGAGAAGTGTCAAAGCTTAAAATTTCTGCTTTTGGAATTGGGAAAAACGCTACAGGATGCTGCAGCCATGGAAACTCCAGCGACTCTTAACACTTTTTTTCCGAGTTCAAGTTTTCTCGTGCGCCGTGCCCCTTGTGCCCCTTCTGTTTTTTTTTGACAGTCATAAATTTGCGTCCAGCTACGGATTCGACAGGAGTTGGAATGCAGCAGCCACAAGGAGTAAAAGATAACGAGAAGGGACGTGTGAGACGCTTCTTACGCGTCACAACTTTTATACCCCATTTTATGAAGAAGCAGAGAATGTGCAAAAAACAAATATAGGCTGCGGGACGGGGTGGGTTTAGCCACTGCAAATTAAATAATTAAACCCAATTTGGTGATCTGATAGATATGGGCATTCCCTACGAAATGGCGTTTTTAGATTTCTTTTATCTTCAGAATTGTTTTCGCCCTTTTGCGGAGGCGGAAGGGGGCGGGGCTAAATTTTGAAATACACTGGTTTCAGTGTGAGCATACAGCGGACTGGATGCAAAATTTGGTGGCTCTAGCTCTAATAGTCTCTGAGAACTAGCCGACAAACAAGACAGACGGACGGACGGCTCTATCGACTCGGCTACTGATGCTGATCACGAATATATGTACTTTATGTGGTCATACAATACAACCGTTATTCGCACAAACAAAATATACCCTATTTACTCTTCGAGTACCGGGTATAAAAAGCGCAAAAGGCAGGCGTAGGGAACTGAAGGGGGCGCCTAAACTTTTGCCAAAGAAAAAGGAATGACTGTGGCAGTGGCAGTGGCAGGACTCTAATGCTATGCGAAACTGTTAAGCGGAATGAAAACTTGCCCCCGCGTTGCAACAAGAGGAAAAGAGATGTTCAGTGTCCACTCTGTCCGATCTCTGGCCCTAGCCTGCATTTCTTTTGACTTTCGTTACGCTGGAAACTCCGTTACTTTTAGCTCAAACTTTGACCCGCGCGCCCCCCCAGCCTGACGTCAATCTCTTAGGATACTCAGTGGATAAAAAAGCAAACACTACTAGCAGGAGGATGAGGACTTCTCCTACTCCTACTCCTACTCCTACTCCTTTTGTGTGAATCATGTTTTGTGCAGTCATAAAGCATTAATAGTTATTAATTGTACATTTATTTGTTATCGGTGTCTATTAATATTTTATGGGCATTCAATTATTCAACATTGAATAAATTCAACAGATTTTCATGTGCCAATCCCCTGCTCCTGGACGGATATGGCAACTCAATGTCGGTATCATTTGCGTCTTCTTGCCATTGCCATTTCCTCCCCCCCTCTTCACTGCCAGCGGGCGACTTTTGCGTTGCAGGTGCATCATTTATTCAATGGCCCCAGACGCTGCCGAGAGTGTGTGGCGGAGGGGAGATGGGAGATGGGAGATGGGAAGCTGCTTGTCTCCTTAGGACTGTCGTTTCCTTAATACGTTTAAAAATAAGTACACAAGGCCCCCTCTCTGTCGGCTCTGCCACTCCAGCGTTCAATGTTCCTGCCTCTCTGCTCTTCATTTTTTCTCCGTTGTGTGGCAAGTTGTAGCAGCAGCAGTGGCATTGACTGCTTGAGTAATTGAAGCGCATCACAATTCTGGTTGGCAGGATTGCTTGCTGCACTGAAAGAAATTCCTAGACCTACGATATATTTGAAATATAATGAGAAGCTTACTATCCACTCTCTCAATCAGCATCTATGCCACATTCAAGGCTCTTTTTTGTTCGATTCAGTGGAAATGTCTTTAAAAATAGAACCCCCCGTGGGCCTTCAATCTCTCAATTAAAGATGTATCATCCCGCCCATCTCCATGCCGAGCCTCGCTCTTGTGTTGCTTTTAAAGACCGCCACAAAATGCTGAATAATAAATGAAATTGTATTGTTGATGGGTTGCTTGGTTGAGTGGTTCAGTGGTTCAGTGGTTGAGTGGGTGGCTGTCTAGTCCAGTGGGTGGGTCAAATCAGTCGCTGAATATTTCATTCTGCACATATTATTTATTTAAGAGAACTAAACGCACTCCCACCCGAAAATACATACAACATTTCTATGATTTTCTAAATGGGGAAAAAATATTTGGCTTCACAATCGGAATTGGAAATGGAAATGGAAATGGCGCCCCGTCCCGCCCCGCCACACAGCTTCTGCCATAGAGATTTTTTGTGTCGAAGAGTAAAGTGTTTTGGAATGGAGTACGTGCTTCTCTTCGGGTGCCCCACCGCCAGTTTGGTTTTTTATTGTTAACACTCTTTGCTGCCACACGGAGCGGGGAGGGGAGTGTGTGTGGCAAGCGACTTACAGTTGCAAATGTGCAACAGAAGGAGCAGCAGCAGCTCAAGTCACATTGTTGCACATTTGCTGGCATTCAGCAATTGATTGGGCAACGGTGGGTAGGAGGAGCCAAAAGGATTTAGAAAGGGATTTCCATCGGTGAGAAAATCTGTAATAAAATACAAAATTCCACTCGAGAAGGAAAAGCCCATCGATGGAGATGGAAATCGTTCCGAAATCAAATGAAAAGATGTGCCAAGGGTGGCTGAAAGTATTCCTCTCCCTCCTTAAACTCTAATCTGTCGTAAGACTTGAAATCTTAGAATTTTTTATTTGCTTTTATTTTGAAGTTTTTTTTATGCTTTGTTTTTGGATTTTTACATTTAACAGAAAATACATAAGCAAGTAAACAATTTGACTTGTGAACGGCAAAAAATAATCAATCGCTGGCTGTTGGCCGCTCCGATAAACTGGTGCAACAGGTGTGGCACTCAGGCTGCTGCTGCTGCTGCTGCGCCTCGCTCGTCTGTTTAGGGCAGCTCTGGCAGTCTCTGCTGTTGGAATGTTAATTTATCTTTCGGGGACCTCCTGATGGACTTCTTTTTTGATTTGATAACTGATAACTTTGACTCTGGCATCATAGCCGGCTGCGGCATCTGTGGTGTCTCCTGTTCCTCCTTTTCTCTGATATTTCCAGGCGATAGACGACTTTTTGACAAGGGAATCTGTTGTGGGCATGCCAGCACATGAAAACTCGTGTTGGTGTGTGTTTTTAGCCTTTTGAAATTTCGCCCTAAGTAAGTAGATAATAGAATAACAGAATTCAACACTTAAATATAATTATTCAATTAATTATTCAATTGTTTCAATCATGGGACAGTGAAGGACTTGCATTGAGCAATTAATGAGCAGTTTATGGGATTTACTTGTATTTTATTTGAATAACTAAATATCTCATTAGATCTAGATGGCACTCCTGAAGTGTATCCTCTGGGGAAAATCAACAAAGCAAAAGAGCAAAGGGCAAGGCGAAGGACAAGAGTCTGAGGCGCCCCCAAAACAGGTCTCAAGTCGCGTGTCGCCACTGTTTGACTTGATTATAATGATAAAATCTAATTAAACAAGTTCTTAACTTGCAGGAGAGATGTCAACTCAATTTTCAAATGCCTTCTCGCTGCCTCAAACCCCCTTCGTTGGCCTTTAATTTGGCCATTTTCGTACCCCCTCAAAAACTTAAACCAGAGACCCCAAGCCCCATATTCTCAGCTCGCTCTGGGTCGCTGTCTCTAGCTCCCTGCTCTCTGCTCTCCGCTGTCTGCTCTGTCGGTCTGTCTGTCTCTCTGTCAGCACAAACATCCTAATTACCAACTTTTTGTAGCCCAAGACTCTTTGGCTCTCATCAATGGCCATACAGAGGGGCACACAAGGGGGTGAAAAGCGAAGGAAAGAAGGTAATGAAGGGAATGGCCAGTTAAAGCGAGAGATGGATAGAGAGAGAGAGAGAGAGACAGAAAGGGAGAGCTAGAGTGGGAGAGTGGGAGAGTGGGCCATGGCTCTCGTTGGGTCAGTGGAGCGCTCCACTTTACATGTTTCGATGTCATCGTCTCCGTCGTCGACTAATTACGTTTTGTGCCCCCGCTCTAACCCCCCTAGCCGCCAATGGATGGATGGACAGGCGTCACCTAATGACCCAAAGCCGCCTACAGCGGAAACCAAAAGAGTGACCGACAGTGAAAGAGAAAGAGAGAGAGGAGAGAGCGTATGTGTATGTAGGTTGCTGTACGCACTGCCCCTCGGGGGCTCTCTGCTCTCCCAGCTCAAAGTACATTTCATATGACATGCGACATTTGGTTCGAGTGTCGAGCGGAGGAGGCCAAAAGCGAGAGGTGTCTCCCACACACACACACAAAGATGATGGATAAAAAAGAAGAGTGATCCAATGGAGGAACTCCTTTTAAAAAGTAAAATGTGAATTCTTGTTCTTAGAAATGAATGGCAAAGTATTCAAATAAATCCACAGGGTATTCCACGGAACTTCATTTACTTTGACCACCATTCGACATGGACACTCGTTTAGCTTTAGCTCTTGCTGTGCTCTTCCTTAAGTATCCTGTAAATGTGCTGTGAAAATAATAAAAGAGCACAACTTCATGTATTTTGTTTGAATTCTTTCGTTTGCTTAAGCGCCGCCGTCGAGGAGTGGCTGTTGCTGGCTTTACTTTTCCTAATAGCTTTGAAATGAGTTTGGCCTTTTTTTTTTTGTCTTGTTTTATTCCTCCGTTGTTCCGTTATTTCGTTCTGCTGTTTGTTTGCTTTCGATTCTGTTTGGCCGTGGGGCGACTGTGGAGCCTTTGGAGCTCTCATAATGCATTGGCGATGGCCATGGACAAAGTTCATTAAAAGCGCAGCCTTTGCGGAGAGACCTTAAGCTAGAGACTCGAAGGATACCCTGCAAAATGGGAATATTTTAATTTTGGCTGGGAAGTAATGATTTCCACTTTGGGGAATTCCTTGTGCTAAATGAAAGCCCTCGCCCTGCCAATGGTTTACAGGGTTTGCCGTAGAAACTTCTGCTGCTTGCAACATTAGCGGCTGCATGGTCCATATGCTGCCGCTGCCGCTGCCGCTGCCGCTGCCTCTCCCGCCTCTTGTGTGTTTGTGTGCTCGGGGATAAGTGAAAACTTTTCAATCTGTGAATCAAAGAGGTTCCAGCGAGAGTGAGTGAGTGAGAGAGAGGGCGGGGGGGCAAGTGGAACTTTTTGATTTCTGTTTCAATTGGTTTTTTGTAAAATGCAAAAAAACTACCAAAATGCCAAATGCCATTGCACTTGACTGGAGAGCCAGCTCCAACCGGTTGGCTGTCCAGTGTCCTGCTGTGGTCTGCCTGCTGCCACCCCCTTTTCGTGGTCGTTTGAAGTTTTTATCCTTATTTATCTTCATAAAATATTCATGCACTTTCCACTTCTGTCTGTCTGTTGGTTGTGTCCCTCTGTGTGTGTGTGTGTGTGCCTGGAAAGCCACTTGAACTCCCAGCCACTGGAAGCACTCAGCTGCAGGACACAGGAACACCGCTCTTCTGCCCCCCTCTCCTTCTCTCTGTGTGTGTGTGTGTCTGTCTCTTCAGGTGAGTGCTTACTGCCTCCTGGGGGCAGCTCCCTCTCTCTCTCTCTCTCTCTCTCTTCCTGGGCCACTCGTTTGCACTTTTCAATTAAAAATTGTTTTTCAGTACATTTGAGTTGATTGATTTTTAATTGATTTCAATTCGAGCAAACACACTGAGTGGGCGAGAACTCTATCTCTCTCTCTCTCACTCTCACTCGCTCTTGCAACCAAGATGCAGATGTGGAGAAGGGAGTGCCAGCAGAAGCTTTTCCGCAGCAAGGCCCCAAGGAAATGAAGAAGCAATCAAGAAAATGGTGGAGCATTTCCATTACCTTTTGCCATTCACTCGCCTTGATTTGAGCTTGCTATGATCTCTTTCATTCAGCTCTCTGGCAAATTTGTGGTCTGCCTCTGTTCTCTTCTCCTTCAGAAGAGTCATTTGGGGGGCACAAAAACCCTTCAGATCAAGTTAACCCAAAGATCGACGATCTTTCTTGGTTGCATCTTTGAGAGTAACTAAATTGCATCTTTTGCCAGTCATTAATTGCAGGAAATCCCCCCCAATGTCTCTCTGCTTTCTTTACAGGGTATTCGCCACTTCGTTGCTTAGCGTTTGTATCCCTTCCGGCTGATTGTTTTTGCTTTTATTTATTTATTATTAACCAGGCAAACCGTTTTCGGTTTGCCCCCCCTCCCCGACTGTGCGGCATGTGGAATATCCTTCCGCCAGGAATGCAAATTGCATGAGCATGCCCCATGCCCCATGCTCCATGCTGTCTGTGGCATCCATAAATTCTTAACAAGTATTTTGTGGCATTTGAATAAAAAATTGAAACGAAATGAAAATGTTCAAATTTAATATTTAGAATCTAAAGTGGCAGGTGGCAAGTGGTGGCGGTGGTGGAATGCTGCAAGTGCTGGATTTTTGTTAAGTGAATTTTAATTTCCCATTAACACATGCCTCCACCCCCAACGCTCTCAACAATAAAAGGGTTGAAAGCGAAAACAAAAGGCAACACAAAGCGACAAAAACTTGTGACAAAAGTTTGTGGACGAGTAAGGGAGGGGGGCGGGAGGAGAAAAAAAAAACATACAACATGAAGGACTGACGAGGATAATGCGTAACAGCCTGGCTTTTCCAGTCGAAAAACAACAACAGGAACAGGAACAGAAACAGAAACAGAGCATAGAATGAACCCGCCCTCCTAGAACGGGGCATGGTGGAGGGAGGAACCAGTCAGAGGGGTTTCCCCCTTCTTTTGTCTCATGATACATTAGGCAACAACAAGCTGTGGGGCCATGCAACAAACTGTGGACAGCAATGGTATAATTTGATATAATTTACACGCCGAGGGGCAGGCAATGGGGTAGATCTAAATGAGATCTAAAAAGCTTACAGATCAACTGATCCAACATGAGGCAAGAATTAGCAGAAGGAAATATTAATATGAAAATACTCATACTTTATTGATCATTATTAGATCTGCTGATCATTTTTATTACTTATCAGTAATAATTATATGATATTTCCATAGTTCCATAGTCCTTTTGTATCTTCTTCGTCTTCTGTTGGTGATATCTTATTCGAATCTAATCACTTTTCCATTTTCGTTCCTTCTAATCTCCTATTCATTTTCTAAAAACCTTCTGTCGGTAGCATGCCTTCCTGGCCACTTCCTTTCTGGATGTGCCACTGCCACCTGTCGTATGAATGATATTTTCCCTCTTGCAACTTTTTTCTTTCTGTCGTTGGGGCACAAGTTTTTGAGGGTTTTGTGGAGCGGTTGGGGTTGGGCGTTGCTTGTTACCTGAAAATTTATGGCACGACCTGTCAATATGTGCCGCCACTTGCGTGTGTGTGCGTGTGCTCCCAAAAAAACAAAAAAACTCCATCCTGTAACCTGCCTCAGTCTTTGCCAGGTTTTAACACACCTCTTGCATCCTCCAGCCTGTGCCTCCTGCTTCTACAGCTCCTTTAGCAGCTTCCAGTCCCATTCCTTTGCTGATTTCCCACAATTTTCTCTTACTGGGCGAACAATTGTTCCTCTCTGTGGCAGAGTGTGTGCGTGGGAAGAAGGGCATGATGGGATTTTTGCAAATTTATGCCTTAGCAACGATTTGTTTTCGATCTGTGGTCCATATGGCACTTGAACAAAATAATAGAAAACGGAGCGTCATGCCCAAAAATGTACCCAATAAAGTATCCTACAAGTACATTTCCAGGGCAGATTCCAAACGAAATATCCGTTGGTCGCAGACTTGACGAAAAATAAAACAAGTTCCCAGTGGATTTTCTCTCTTTTCTTTTACTCTTCTTTTCATTCATAATAAATACTACCCGAATAAGGAAGAAGTTTTCATCACTCCCTAAAGGGTATCCCTATTGTCACGGCAAAGCTCTTATTTTTTTCACTCTGCTCTTTGTTCTTTGAATTATGACAGAGCAAAGAGCGAGAGAGAGAGAGAGAGAGAGAGAGAGAAAGGAAGGGGGATGGAGGTTGTAGGAGTGAAAGTTATGGTCTACACATGTTGCTGTCGTCTAATGCCTGTGTTGTTGTTCCCTCTGTGTTCCCTGTGTCCTGCGTCCTGTTCCCTGTTGTTGCTGTTGGAATTTGTAAGTAAGAAAATTGTTTTTGAAATGGCTAACAAGCTATTAGCAAACAAACAAAGGGAAAACGATGAGCATGATGATGATGATGATGTTTTGGGCGATGCGTCCAAGGAGAGTCAGGGAGGGGGAAACCGACTTGGGGCAGAGGGAGATTCCTTGGGTCTTTGAGATGATTGCCTCTTGGCTGGCTCGTTTCGTTTTTTTATCTCGTTTCTCCAAAGTGACATTTAAGCGATTCATTCGATGGAACATCAATCAGAGGATTGTTTTCATCTAAAAAATGATTTATGAGCATGCAAAAAATCACAGAGGAAAACTACAACAAACAAAAGAACAAAGATAGCCGCAAAAATCACTGACAGTCCCCTGAATGTTGAAAAAAGGAAAACAAAAAATATAAAAAAGAGTAGAACCTTCATTTAAATTGAAAAACAAAAAATATACATCACAAGGTACAAGGACTGGGAAAAGCATGACTCTCTGGCCACTTCCCTGCCCCTCCGCCACTCATTCTCCTTCACCCTACTCAACTTTTCCTTCGATTCTTTATTCGAATTTTTCCAAATTGGTAATTCAGAAAGGAAATATTAAAGGCCGCAGTGCCCCCACTCCTAACACTAGAGCACCACCCCTCCTAGTTCACACGTCCTCTGCCTTTTCGCTGACCAAAAGAAAACAAAAAACAGCACAAAAAACACTTTTACATTCTGGTAAAAACGGCAGAAGGGCGTTATGGGGGGGAGGTGATGTGGCAGGAGAAACAAATGACAACCCAAATTATTTTGACACCATTCCCGTAAATGCCTGCCACACTTGCCACGCAGTCAGAGAAGGGGACTGGGAGGGAGAGGGAGAGTGAAACAAAAGCAAAGCCAAAAACTCAAGTGGTGGCCCAGAAGAGGCGCCTAGCCGGTCGTCTGACGGGGGCAGAGAGATGGGGCAGAGAGCGGCGTACAAGCGATAGGTAGGCAACATATTGTGCCACGTAGCATGCAACATGAGAACAACAATAACAACAGTGAGAGACACGGGACTCGACACAGAGAGAGAGAGAGAGAGAGAGATGTGTGTGTGTGGCAGACAGGCGGCGGTGAGGATTATGGGGGATTCCCATTCGGAAACGCGTGCGTAGTGATATTCGATGGAGAAAGGGAAAGGCAGACTATGACGGAAAGAGGGGAAGTGGGTGTGCAACTAGGTGGGTGGAGCAACCGGGTGGGGCAGAGACAAGTTCGCGCTCTGTTGCGAATTGCCAGTTAAAATTTTGCTGACATTTCAGCAGCAGCCGAACGTCAAACCAGGCACTAGGCACCAGAGGGACCTCCACAGCCACGGAACGGATGGCAGAGCCGAAAGCAAAGCAAAGAGAACTAGAGGAATAAGTGCGAAAGGCAGTCAGAGAGAGATAAGGCGGGGGAGGGAGACAGTCAACAGTCGGATTTTGGTGTCTGAAAGTGTCAAAAGGCATTTTATGAGATTTTTGTATATTTCTTTTTTATGAGATTTTCTGTGTGTCTCGTATCGATGAGTGTTGTTCTCGAACATGTCTAACTAGGAAGTGTAGAACAGGAGTATGTGTACAATTGAGGGATAAGGGATAATTTTTTTGCATATTCCCATCTTAAATTTGATGCTTGAAATACTTTGAAGACAAATTTCAATTTGTTTATTATTGGTGTACATTTCAATTAATTTTGTTTAAGCAATACTAAAGAGAACACCTTGCGGAGTGCCCTCCTCCCACTCCCTTTGCTTGTCTGTAGAAGAATCGCACCTCAATCGACTGACTCGATTGCTGTTCAATCTCAAAATTCATGCAGCGTTTGAGGCCTTCAGGGCGACCTTCGGTGTGTGGCACTCGTACGCGTACGAGTACTTTACTCTCGGGTACTCGTTATTTGTATTTTAAGTAAATATTGACTCAAAGGTAGCCCCCTGTCGGCCAGCTAGTCAGCCAGCCACCCAACGCCCCCCGAATAATCGAAGCCGAATTGATGACCAAACATTAACACGCGCCTGCCTTCAGTCCGCCTGCAGTCATTACCTCATTCCATCCATTTATTCCCCCTGCCCCCGCCCCCACCATTGGTTCAGTCAGTCAATGAGCCAAGGGCAACCATAGCGCGGCGTCGCGCATGCGAATGTGTGAGAGAGAGAGAGAGAGAGAGAGAGAGAGGTATTTAATAAACTCTGAAAACGCGTGTCGCGCGAGAGACGACGCCATGCAAATCGCAATCGAAACGAAACCCAAAAATGTAACCCGAACGCGAACCGGAGCGAGCTCCGAAGTGCAGCCCCACGAACTGCATTGAAATGTGTAGGAAAGAGGAAAGAGAATAGTGGATTGAACAGCCTCCCCTCCCCCAGATGCTCTTTAGTCTCCACTTCGATGCCTCTTATCTCTAGTGCGATGTGTGTGTGTGTGTGTTCGCTGTGGAGTGTACATGTATGTGTGTGTGGTGGGGTATGCAGAGCAGCCAACAATAACAAAAAACCCAAACAACGAACTGCAAAAACTAAAACAGCAGCAACACTAACAACGACAGCCCAGAGTAAAGAGTGCGCAAGAGTAAAAGAGTCAACAAAAAATATCAATTATTCAAGTACCGTTGCCATAGCCATAGCCGCCATAGCCATTAAGTGTGTGTAGAAGTCGAGCAAAAACAGTAACAGTCAAGTGTGATATAATGTCATTGAAATGTCAAATAAATGAATGAATGTTCAGATAGTGTGGGGAGGGGGGAAGATCATTTGACTTTGAAAGGGGAGAACCAGACCCCTGCATGTCTGCAGTTACATTAAATGGTCTAGCAGCGGCAGCAGCAGCAGCAGCAGCGACAAATCCTCAGCAAATTAATTGTACTAGGATGGAAGGGGGAGTAGAAACGGATTGAGAGGGAGATGCAAGAGGAAAGAAATTAAGTGACAGTGAACAGGGGAAACAATTAAGGAAAATCTATCATTCCCATTTAATGCCTCTAATCGAGACCAAATCTACTATTTTTCTCCTCATTCCATTACATTTAATAGATGGATTACCCGTGTTTTGACTACTTAAATTTGATATAATTTATGAGATATAATTATTTGCAGCCGAAACGTTTTCTAGCTGGAATTTCCAATCTCAACTTTCCCCTTGTTGTTGCAACAATCATCACTCTGCCCTTGAGTGGGGGCGGCATAGCATACCCCTAATTATCACAACCCCCTCGCGCACATTTGCACATCCCCTCGCTGCTGCTGCTGCTGCTGCTGCTGGAAAATCTCTGCTGGCGGAAAATCTGTGTAAAATGTGATATCAACATGGAAGCTGTCTGCCCGTCTCCGGTGTCAACCCTCGTCGTGTTTGCCTGTTTCTGCACCATTGAGTGGTACACACAGAAAGAGACCGAGAGAGAGAGAGAGAGAGGGGGAGAGGGAGAGGGAGAGATATCTGTATGCCACATCCTAGAGCTATGCCCCCTGCCGTATGCCACATGCCACTGGCAGAGTGCCTTTCTGATGGCTTTGTTCTTTGTGTTGTCAAACTGTCGGGATGGCGATTTGCTGCCGCACAATTGATACATTGATAAATGATGCTCCCAGGAGGCACTCACAGGATCTCTTCCCCCTACTCTTCCTACTCCTCGATTCAGGCCACTTGGACGCTAATTTTGTGTGACAAACAATCCTCTCTCTTACTTTCACTCCCTATCCCTTCATGAGGGAACGATGGACGATTGTTGATTGGGTGGGCAGGGATTGTGGGGCACGCACTTAATGTTGTTTTGTCATGCAAGAACCCCATTTTGGTGGCAATTAAATGGATATTAGTTGCCACAAAATAGCCATGTAATCATACGTACTATGAATTTTATGCGGAGCATGCCACATGCCAAATGCCAAACGGATTACTGACTTACCGCTTAGCAACGCGCCCAGCGTTGGAGTGGTGGCAGTCGATGAGGGAAGAGCAACCCATCACGATACATTGCTTGCATACGGACGATGATCTTCATTTGGACCTGAAACTCCCGCGGCATCGTATGGTTGCCCAGATCCACCGGCGGATGATGGATGAAGCGTGACCGCTCCCGCAGATACTCCCGCAACTCCTTTTGGTCCTCCGTTTCATTGGGCACACGGACCAGCGAGCGTCTAGCATAGGGCACCAGAGCACTGTGGCGCAGACTTTAGGAAGTAACACAAAAGTATTTGCCCTTTGGAGGACTTACCTGCTGAGACGCCGCCGACGTTTAACAATGATATATAGAGCCACGCCCAGAAGGATTGCCACAGCGCCCACTAAAATTGCCACCGACATCTCGCTCATCTCACGGACAGATGACATTTTACTCGTTTTCTTGTGCGAGTGTGCGCGGGGGGGGGGGGGGGGGG
>NW_022995760.1:207635-251457 GCF_900245975.1 Drosophila guanche
GCGCTCTCAGGCAGAATTCAAATAGCAAAACTAGTCTGTCGGCGGTGCGACCTCCACCCCCGCAGCCCATCACACATCAAAACTAACAACAACCCCGCCCGCAGGCGCGCCCCCCCCCCCCCCCACCCCTCCCCCCCCCCCCCCCCGCCCCCCTGCCGTTCAGTTTTTTTTTTTTGTGTTTTTGTGGGGGGGGGGGGGGGGGGGGGGGGGGGGGGGATATTTCAGAAAATTCAGAAAATGCAGAAAATTTCTTCCAAAAAATTGATACAAAAATTGACAGATTCCATCTTCGTTCGAGAAATCAAATGAGAACTGATCAAAACTGAGTCAGAGAATCAGTCAACAGGCACTGGGCCTACTTTTACCCCCATACCGGTCCTGGTTCATGTCATGAATCATGAGCGAGGTGTGAAATTATAAATAGTTTTTCGTTTGTCAGACATTTAAATGCGATTGTCAGTCAATGCCTGGCGCGACTCCTCCCCTCCAGCCAGACACAGCCTCTGCCATCTCCGACACCCCACTGCGCCCCATGCTGCCCCTTTGAAGGGCGTGTGGGCGCCTCTTGAAAATGAATTTACGACAAGAGAAATATCCAAAAAAGAGGGAGAGACATTCAATTAAATGTGAGATTCCGATTCCCAATATTGGAATATGGAATTATGGAATACCAACGCGTGCTATGGGACGGACGCCCGCCCACACAGTGGCTGCAAAAAGTATCTGCCAGATGGTAGCAGCAGAAGTATCTCTAAATGGACTCCCTCTGTCTCTCTATGCTTCATTTCAATCTGAATCTTTGTACCTGAAGCTGTGCATGTGTATCTGTACTTGTGTATGCCGTAATTGTATCTGCGTATCTGTATATCCATCAAATTGTGAGTCATAAGTGGCAGGGCACTTCCGCCTCCAGAGTTCAAAAAACTTCCAAATACAACGAAACAAAACAAAAACCTCGTAGCCGTCAGAGATTTTTGTGTGTGTGTTCGGTGGCGATTTGTGAGGTTGATGCCTTGCGGCAGCAGTGGGTTTTTCTCTCTCTCTCTCTCCCTGTCTCATTTCTCATTTAATTTTCTTAGATTTCGGAGATCTGAGATCTGTACGGAGATTTGTTGTAGCTGCCCCTGACTTTGGGTAAACCAAAGGCACCCAGAGAGCTCTTTGAACTGCGCGGTCGGCCTTTGTGTTGGCTCCATGACTGCGATTATAGGGTATTATCAATGTCAAAACACTGGCCTTCGATTGTTTGCGTATACCTGTGCCTGGCCAAGACTGCGGACAGATAAGAAGCTGCACAAAAGGTGTCCAAGAGATCACAGAGTTCCCAATGAAAGTTCATGAGATGTTTTTGGGGTTAAGTCCTCCATTAATCTGACATGGAATCATGTCTTTTTCTATGTACTTGCCCCCAGGGAGACTCTTCTGTGGTCTATCCAGCTAAGTCTTTCTTTTACTTATTTTTGTAGAAGCTTGTGTTGTACTCCTCCTTTTAGTTCTTAAACTACTTCACAATTTCCCACACACAATTAAAGTGTTGGATTCCAGTTGCGAATGTTGTACATCCCCATAGATCGTGGCTCTTGCATGATGTCAGGCCTCAGCTCAGATCTCTCTCCGCACTCCGCACTCAACGTTTCAGCGATCGATCATTCGATTCATTCGACTATTCATCAACTATTTATGAATCCGCCTTCCGTCTGCCCCTTTGCTCCTCCTCCTTCTTTCATATACTCATTATTAAATTGCCTCTTGGGCACAAATAAAAAGCAACGAAAAATACAAACACGAAATAATCTCCGCCAAATAAACTCCGCCAAAGAGCCTGTGTCTGTGTGTGTGTGTGTGTGGGTATTTAGTTGTTTTTATTAATAAATTATTTATATGAACAACAATCTCGGTTCTGTTCTCCGAGAAGTTCTCTCTGTGCTGCGAGGCACTCAAGCGTAAAGATCTCTAACAAACCATGCAAATAAAATCATCAAATAATCGAGGGACGAACGAGGGACTCGCCCACTTCCGGATTCAGGCAGAGACTGGCAACTTGCCACCGAACCCCGACCACCGACCACCGACCACCGGCACCTGGCACCTGGCACTGCCTCTAGCGATGCGATCATCAGGTGGGGGGTCCACAGGTCGCCGGGCACCATTTTGGACATAATTTTGCGGATGGGCAAACAAGCACAACAATGGGCACAAATTATGTTAAAAAATGTAATTTCTAGCGTGTGCGAGTACGCGTACAATCAATCATCATGTTACGTGCGGTTTTGGGTTGCTAGTTTTTAATTTTTAAATGACTTAAAGTACGAGAAGGCCAACAGCCTAATTTGTAAGCTCAGAATAATCAGCAGCAGATTGATGAGAGATCCTTTGGTCTCCTTTTGAGATCTATGCAATTGCAATCCACTTTGAATTGTTCGTTTTTTCTTTTCTTTTCTTTTCTCGTTCGAATTGAATTCATATTCTTTTTGGCAATTAAATTGTGTGTTGACCCATTTCTCAGTGGCTCTGATGGGAGCTTGCCACTTGCCACATGCCAACTCCGCCTCTGCCTGCTGCTGTTTGCCTTGAAGACAAACATAGAAGTTGCCTTTTTGCAGGAGGAGGATGCTGCTGCTGCATGGGTGTGAGGCAGGAATGTGTGTGGCACTGGAGCAGGGGGTTTTCCTTTAGGGGAAACTCAAACAAAACGTTCTCCGCCCCTCCCCCAAAGGAAGTTCGCTCCTGTTTCTGTATTCTCCCAGAGATCTCTCTGAATGTTGTCTGCAAATGAAAATGAAAATGAAAATGGAATTAAGCACAAAAGCAGCTAAAAAGGCGAGCAAAGCATAAGTACACACAGGCGTAGATACATACAAATACATATACATATATATTTGTGCACTTAAAGATACAAGATACAAGATACAAGCGGATGGGTGAGAGGCAGGCAGGCAGGCAGCACAAACACACACAAAAAGTTCAAGTATCCCCAAAGTATGCGCTTCTCTAGAGCAAAAGAGAGTGTGAGAAAGTGAGTGCGAGAGTGAGAGAGATGGCCGGGTCGGTGCCTGGAAGTCAACTCTGAAATGTGGCATTTTATATTGTTAAACCTTTCTTCTATCTTCCTGCCACTTGCCCCTTAACGTGGCATGCGTTTTGTCTTTGCTTCTTCTCTTGGGCAAACGATACGGTATTCCCATTCCCATTCCCATTCCCATTTCTGTTTTCTATTCATGCAATTGCATTCCTTGAATGGTTTCGTTTTCTTTGCATCCTCGACACTCGTTTATTCCATTCAAAGAGCTTCTCGAGTACTTCTCTTTGATGTGGCGTTGTGATCGGTCGCATCTTTCTGCTATCTCTGGAAGCGTTCACTGGCCATCGGGAAACCTCTGATTGAATCAAACTCGCATGGGAGAAAAATGATCCTCATAAGCGTTCCCTTATACGAGTAATTACGAGTGAACCGACCCGACCCGACCCGACACAAGCAATGATATCTGTATTCCAACGTATCGTATGGCATCTGGCATTGTGCGTGCCGACAGGACCTTAATCATTGAAGAGCCAGCGGATGTCTGCTGTTGCTGTTCGCTCCCTTCTTGTATCGCTGTCACTGTCTGTCCCTCTTTCCGTCTCGCTCTCGCTCTGTCTTGTCATTCAGCGGGCGAATGTGTTTTGAATTATTGCCACGCTGTAAATTCAGCAAAAGGATGATGGTCCCCCCCGGCAGCCTGCTGCTGTTCCTCTCGCTCAAGTGAAAAAAGATTGCCCAAAACAAAAGGATATTGTGACAAGGATTTATTAGAGTGTCCTTCGGAGGGAAGCACAGCACACAGGCTGATGGCAGACTGCAGTCGACAAGGAGCTGATGGGGGGGGGGGGGGGGGANGGGGGGGGGGGGGGGGGGGGGGGGGGAACATCACTGCATTGTCTCCCATTTTCCAACCCTAAAATTCTGCCACCGACCGACTGGCCGCCGCGTGTCAAAGTGCAATTATTGCACGTTCCACGAGTGCCGCCGCCTCTCAAAATCATCTGGAAATTTATGTGGCATTCAATCTGTTCTCGCCTGGCGCTCTTTAAGGACCCTTTGAGGAAGCTCGAGCTGGGATGGGTGCGCAGAGTGCCCCGAAATATCGAAAGGAATTTGACTAATTTATTTAATGGCTTTGGTTATTACCAGAACATGGTCCTTAGGCACAATCCTTGAGAGAGGCAAAAATAATGGCCCCAAATCTGCTGCTGCAAAAAGTTTTATTGCAATTGCCAAATTAATTTGGGGCGCCCCCAAAAGACAGGCCTGCCAGCGCCTTTACCCCCCCAAAATGAGACCCCGACGACACACAAATGTGCGTTCATTAATTTAATTTTTCATTAGGGCCACCAAGAAAAGTGTCATAAGACACTCCGGGCTTCCATAAAGAAAAGGTTCCCACCCGAATGGCTGGGAATAACTGAGAGGAAAAGGTGGTCCAATGGGTCTCACCTTTTATTTTAATATTTCGGTCATTAAAAAAGCGTTTTCCCCACCAAAAGCAGCCATCGGTCGCTCAGTTTGGGCTTTGATTTTTTCGCATTTTTTACGATGACAGAGCGGCAAATGGTTTTAACCATCGAAACAAAAGAAAATCCCACCAAGAAACAAATCGTTTGAACAAAAGCAATAACCTTTAACGCTGCCCAGCTAACAATTTTGCTCACGAAAGAAGCGCAGAGAATTCTCAAGACGAAGCGGGCAATACCCTACGAGAGGAAAGTGCTTAGCGAAATCTTTTGGCACTATTGATAGCAGATATACATTTGGAATGAAAGAAAGTAAATGGAATAGATGGAATAAATCAGTTGTGATGGACGATGGTCTGTCACGTGGAAAAGGGTATTCAAGTATTCAAAGCAGAGGCCAAAAGGAGAGCGTCAAACAATTAAGGCTAAACGCTTTTATAACATCCAACAATTGGGATTTGTGTGGGGCTATGGAAACTCCTGTCGACCCTGCGGCACCCACAGATTACACCCAAGGAGAGAGAGAGAGAGAGAGAGAGAGAGCGGAATGGGACACACCCCTAGTAGGTCTTCAGATTAATGACACAGCGCAATTTTTACGATTGTTTGACCAAAGTTAAGCAAAAGATGCCTCTGTTGGATGCTGCTCCTGGGTGCTGCTGGGCTTTCACTTTTCCACTGTTTCCTTGGGCCTTTCGGCGTGTGTTTCCCTTTCATGAAATTTATGAAATTTCACCTTTCGGCCAAGCAATTTGCTCCATTTACATTCTTTATTAGCATCCGAAGTTTACCAAGACGTTGCAGCCACCAAGAAAAAAAAACAACATAAAGGGATGGTGGCTGGAGGATGGAGGCGCCTGTAATTTTGTGCCTCTCTGAAAAGTTGTTGCAAAAGAATTTGGAAAGAACACACAAACGAGACGACAGCGAAAGTTTCCCTCTGGTTCGCCTTCTTCCAGGAATCCTGGAATTGAGCGTGGGGCTTTTCAGAATACTTTTTGGAGCAAAGTTTGTCAATCCTGAAGTCGTAATTCTTGCGAGAGAGTATAGTCGCACTTAGGAGAATGTGAATGGGAAGGGGAATGGGGATAATGAAGCAGGAAAATATCTATTAAGTTAGAAATCAAGAGGCAAAATAATGATAATGGCAGTGGTTGATGCTCCCTTGCTTATTCCTAAATGAAACAGAACGCGAAGAATGGAATCATATCGTAATGGATTTCCAACATGTGTTCCATTCCCATTTGAGACCTCTGAAGGTAGAGTTGTCATCCGATCCTGCCTCAATATATTTCGTGTTTCCTCTGTTGTTTTTTTTGGCAGCCAAATGACATCCCACATCGCCTTGTTACAGCAATTTTCCACCCATGCCGCAAGTTGCTTAGACACTGCCATGCTCTGCTGGCGCTCGTCATCCATCCCGTGGCAGCCGTCCCATGGGGCGGACAGGGGAATTTAATAAATTCATCATCTTTCATTTAGTCAGCATCCGTCCGCCATGTCCTCATCCTTCGTGCTCTTCCGCGAAGAAGTCTGTTACACTGTCCAACACAACACGAAGGAAATCTAGCATGAAGAATGGAAATCATAAAGAAACGAAAAAAAAGCGCAGACAAGGCAAAAGTTTCCCCGAAAAAAAGAGCGAACGAGCGAGCAAAAAAAAATCAACAGAATCGTGACTGTCATTTCAACGAAGCGAAGTTATTTTTCATGACAAAGAGGAAAACTCCTTGCCCCTACTTCGACTCATTTTCCAGCAGCAGCAGCAGCAGCAGCAGCAGCAGCAGCAGCAGCAGCAGCAGCAGCAGCAGCAGTAGAGGAGTGGCAGAGGAGGAGTAGCTGTGGAAAGGATAGAGGACAGGGACAGGGACAGGAGGAATTCCAGCGTTAAAATACCTTTTACTGGCACATTACCAGTGCTAGCCAGCCACCAACCATCGCTTTTCCTCTCCACCGCTTTTCTCCTTCTTTCCATCATCTCAGCTCAAAAAAAAAAACAAAAAAAAAAAAGTGCAGCTCTCGCAGTTGGCTTCGCTGCGTTTTTCATGAAATTATTACGACTTTCGGGGAAAATGGGGTCGTACAAAATGTCGTTACGTTGGCGAGGAACAACGTTATAACGTGTCTCCCCCCCCCCCCCCCACCCCTTTTCCACCGCTCTTCTCAATTTAGTTTATTGTTGAAAATCTCTTCATTTTATTTGTGCGGAAAATGTTTGGAAATTGGTTAAAGTTCGAAAGCGGAAACATTGAATGGGAGAGACAAATGAGTGGAAAATAATATGAAATATTTTCCATCCAAAGAGTGAGCTGCAGGGCTTGGACTCATTACGAAGAGAGAGAAGATAGAAGGAGCTTCTTTCTGGATGCTGCACCTTTGGCTGCGAGAAGATTGCCCCCTCCACTGGGATGCATTTCCCCACCAGAACCAAGAGAGAAAGTGCTGACAAACATTTGATATTCGCTTTTAGAATCTCTCTTTCTCTTGTGGGAATTCTTATTCTTTCAAACATTCAATGTGTGAGAAAGCAGCAAAAGTCAGCGACAAAGAGCGATTCCCACGCATTTCAGTGTCCAACATTTTTCCAGCAAATGATCTTGACCTGATTTGAGTATTTGATCGCCACTCCACTTTCGTCTTTTTCAAGAGAACCAAAGAATGATGATCCAAAAGCGGGGAATTCGATCATATTTTGATTGGGATCTTGAACCAAATTGAACACTTGAAGCGACGCCACTCCCTAATCCAAAGCAGAGAAGTGTCTTACGGAATGATCTTGATCTCAATGATCTCTCACGGCAGAGAAAAATAAGAGTGAGTGGAGTGGGAGAGGGAGAGAGAGAGAGAGAGCGCAAGTGTCACCGACTGACCCACTTGATCCCCTAACCATGCTCCGATATCTATTCAGGCATTGTCTCTGGCCGTCTAGACGGTGCGCATCGGACGGTTTGTGTCTGCCTTTGGCCATGTCGTCGCCAGATGACAGATCTTTGTCACACACTCGCGTAAAGATCGCATTAAAAGGCCGTAAAGCACAACAACCACACAACACACACACACAAGAAAAAGCATTACTTCCCGTCTGTACAGCTGTTGCTGTGTACACATCTTCATTGCGACTCTCCTTTTTTTTTTTTCGTGCTGTCTCTCTGCTTTCTCGACATGGCCATTGCTGGCCCATCATCATCATCATCATCATCATCATCATCATCATCGGAGTGCCATCGTCTGCTGAGTCTGTGTCTGTGTCTGTGTCGTTGTCGCATGATGAAGGCCATCAAAAATCTAATAAGCGTGAAATAATTGACATTTAAGGCAAAGCGCACGCACATAGACAATGAATGAATGGACCATCCTCTTGGCCCTTCTGCCACTTCTCTGCCACTCAGCCCGTGCGCCACTCAGCCCGTGCGCCAGTCCGCCACTGTGCCAGTCTCCACCCGTTCTGCCACTCTCCCTGCTGCGGTTTGTAGGCCACGAAGAGAGCGAGAGAATCATGACAGATGACCGCACGTACATTTCACGTTTCCACGACACCGAAAACAGTCGACAAGAGATACACTCGACTCCGCGTGAAAGATTGGGAACCCGAGACCCAAAAGATACTTCCACGTTGTTCGAGGAGTGGGAGTGTGGCAGTGTTCATGCAGCGGGGGAGGAGATCGTTCTCCATTTCTGGGTCATGAACCACTCACTGAACAAAAAATAAAACCGACAAAAATCCCTATAAAAATATTTTAAATAATGCGTTTTTTTTTTTTTTTGTCTTTCAAAGAGAAATAAAGATAAAAAGAGAGAGAGAGAGAGAGAGAGAGAGAGAGAGAGAGAGAGACGAAACGCCTTCGACACCTGTGTGTCAGGCAGAGGAAGGCGTGGCAGTGGGCACAACGTGTTGGGAATACGTTGAGAGGAGTAAAAGATGGCAGCAGTGGCAGAGACGCAAGAGTAGGAGGAGGAAGGCCATCGAAAGGATGGGGAAATGTTTACGTTTTATGTGAGAATTATTTCAAGTGGCAGGGCAGCCTGATGATCGGCAAAGATAGATTCAGCTGGAAGATAGACAGACAACAACTGATAGACAGACAGGAGATACTCAGTCGGATGTGCATACTTGGACAGACACTTGGGTAGATATGCCCACAATGTACTTCAATGAATGGGTACAGCTATTGATTAATTAATAGATAAGAATCGATTCTTACAGCCAAAAGTAAATATTAATTAATGTAGAGTTACTTACTGAGACTGAGATAAAGACAGTCAAGGTCTTCAGGTGTTGCGCCACGAATTGCACTCAAATGAAGTCCACAGGCAGTCATATCTGTAGATGCATTTCAATTGAGAAACCACCAGTTTTCCTCCCACTTTTCCTTTAGTCCTGTCTCTAGCTGTATATTTGAACCTTAAACTAACCAACTGTATCCCGTATCCGTATCTTTTGCAGGACTTAAGACAGAAGCTGGAACGTTGCAGCAGGCCGCCGCAGCTCTGCCAATGTCCACAATTTAAATGGTGAGTGTGAAATGCATTTAATGCCGAGCGAAAGACAAAAGAAAGGAGACTATGGTGCTTCCCACATCTCGCAAACAGAACTAAATTGCTTTCCCGCTCAGCGGGAGCTGTGTGTATGCTCATAGAGAGGATACCCTATAGAATGGGTAGTGATGCGCCGGGATGATGCCCAAAGCCCTTACCTTTTTAAACCAAAATGAATGTCTATGAAGCAGACCGCCAGCTGAGTGCTGGAGGCTGAGGCTGAGGCTCAAGCGGAGGAGGGGCAGTAAAATGCAAATAGATGCCCCATGCCCCACCAACGAGAATAAAAGTATCTCTTGCTGATGACTGACTGCAACGTCATCGGCAGAACAGAACAGCAGAAACATCAATGTGAATCCAAGGGGGGTGTGTGGGGCATTGAGGCGATTGCTGGGCACGTTGGCGCATGCCACACGGCAGATGACCAGCAATTGCAATGGAATGTGAGGCTCAGCGTCATCGTCATCGTCATCGTCTTCGTTGTGGAGGCCTCATTTGTGAAAGCAGCGGAAGGGGAATTATTTCATTTTCAGCATTTAACAAGTGAATGACAATGCCCCTTCTCCGAGGAAAGCGGAGAGTCCACCCTCTCTGCGATAAACAGAAGGGCTCAGGCAGAAGATCCGTTTGTGGCTTACAGCAGGATATATTCTGAATACTGAGCCCTACCTCAATAGATGACCAAGGCTGCTGGGGGGCATTTTTTGTAGAATTTCACAATAAATAATTGGCAGATTATTCAAGTTACTTCTTCTACTGGAATTCGCTTTTGCCTCCCATTTACTGGTGGACCCCCCCCCCCACTGTTGGGTCTTGGCCTGAGCTTCTGCTCTCCCGCTGGCTCCTTGGTCCAGAGCCATAACATTGACCAAATATTGCCACAAGCTGCTTGACGTCGCCCCTTGAGCTGCCTCTCCCCGTCTCTTTTGTGATGGAAGCTAGCTGTGCAATTATTTGCACAACTAATAATTCACTTTAGTGTCTCATTCAGAGGCAAATATTGGAGGAGCAGCCGCCACAGTATAGAGAGAGAGAGAGAGAGAATGGAGGGACATTTGCAGTTGTCATTAGCAAGCGGTTTGTCGATAGATGGAATCGAGGATATGCCCCAAAGAAGCAAAACAAAAACAAAAGGGTTACAGTCGATCGCATGCCTTGCCGTCAGGCCTCAATGCTCGCTGTGGCCTCTGCCGCTGGCAAAATGTCAACAACAAAATGTCCGTCTGTCCGAGTGCCTAAGTAGCTTACGCTTTGGGTTTATTTTAGCGTATCTTTAATGTTTTTCGTACTTCTAATTTGGCCAACAGTTTAGACGACGACGACGACGACGACGACGGAGAGTGGCCTTGAGAGCCTGAGGCTATGGGGCTATGTGTTTCTAGCGATCGATTCCCACAATGGGTTGAGCAAAACGAGTGGCTGGCCTTTGTTTGGCAGCTAATTGGCTGCTGCTTGAATCGAAAGTACTACTCGTATTTGTATCTGTAGCCTGGCATTATACAATTATTATTGGGAATGAATCCCAAAACAGAGTCCAAAGAGACTCCTTCTGAACTTGACATTGAAGTGGAATGGAAGTACGCCACGGCCAGGGCTGCTGCTGTGGCACGTCACCTCTTAATTACTTCAATTTCTGGAGCTTCAACTCTCGACTTCAACTGAAAGTTGCTACGGCAGCGACGGCGGCGTCATTCACCTTCAAAATCATGTCGCGTCGCGTCGCTTTGCTTCTCGTCTCGTCTCGTCGCGGCGTTTATTGAAGCGGAAAAACCAGTAATTAAATGTCTCTTTCTTTTCACTTTGTTCCCCTCCAAAAATGATACAATTTTGCACGCGTCGTCGACTCCGCAGAGGCGTCTCCCCCGACCCAACTCCCCAGACTCGTCTCTCTGTCATTCGACCAATTTGTAATTGAAACTTTCATTTTCATTTACATTTACATTTTCTTTGGCCTCTAGATTCGTGGAAGCAGTGAGACAGCAACAAACGAAGCAGAGAAAGACAGACTTGACTTTGCCACAGCGATGTTGCAACATGAATGGAGGTAACACCACGCCTGCCACTCCACTCCACGCCATATTTTTTTTATTTTGATACGTTTTATTGACACGACGACAATCTGCGGCATTAGATGTAAATTTTCAAAGCGGCAATCATGCTGCAATTGTTGCAACAAAAGAGGCGACCCAGAGACGCGGGAGTTTCCGTCACGAAATTTGTTGAGGTAAAAACTGTTGTCGAAATGGAAACGAGGGGGAGTGGCGAATAAAAGGATGGAACTTTGCATGTGGATTACATGAGATTTATGGGTACATTCAAGGGTGCAGAAACGGGTTTGCTTCGATTGAGGACAAGTCTGTGGACCAGGCACAAGCAGAGGCAAGGATTGAGGATGGCCATAAAGCTTCATGATCATAACATAATTACAAGATCGGGCAAGGATTTCCGGCCATCTATCTAAGGCTCTCATTTAATGCAATTTTCCTTTGCAATTCAGTTCGTGCACAAAGATACACAGCAAGAGGCAAGAATATTCACTGCAAATGTGTTCCCACGCCGCGACATGCAGACATCCCCATGTGTATATCGAATCAGTCATTCGATTGCAAGTTGCAAAGGTTTTTTTTTTCACCATGCCTCTTGGCTCTCCTTGCCCAGCTACTGCGCTGCCTCTCTCTCTTCTCCATCTGGTTAAGTGAGTTAAACAAATTGGTTTGAAACCCGATGACAGCTCCATCACATTTTTGCTTCCGCCGTATTCGTTGTCACCCAGACGAAGGTGCAACCTGTGTGTGTGTCTCTGTGTGTGGCAGGGGTGGTGGCGGCTAATGAATGACATGCTATCCTTATGAATGGCAAGCAGCCCCGCCCGCCTCTGCGCTTCTGCCCCAACCCATGGGCTTTCCCCTCTCTCTCTCTCTCTCTCTGAGCGAATCAATGGCTTGGCTCAAACAAATGATGAAATACGATATTTGTCCTCGTCGAAAGGTACCGTTGTTTATGCCCTTCCCTTTTGGCGGGGCATGCACGAGTTTGCAAGGAAAATGCAGCAGTGAGGAAAGTTGTTTAATATTGGAAGAGCATAAGAGCATAAGAGCAGTGGATCTTCGGCTGGTGGGGGAACCCTTGGAACTTCTTTGTTGCTTTGCAAGTGAAACTCGAGACTCGCTCGCCACTAGCGGGGGTTGCAAGTGCCACAAAGTGCAGCCATAGAGGCAAAGCGAGAGAGACAAAGCGAACGCACAGGTGCGAGAGTTGTTTGGGGGCTTTTTTCTTGTGTGTGTGGGTTGAGTGGTGATCGAGAATGAGGGGGAAATAATGAAGCACACGATAAATTACGCATACGCCGCATAAGCCAACGAACGACAGCAACAAAAAAAAACAACAACAACAACAAAAAAAGAAGGAAAATTGCCTGTAAATGAACAAAAAATAATTAAAAATGCATTTTTCATTAAGGCATTAAAATGCAAACACGACAGAGAGCGAAGGAAATACGAGATAGTGAGGGAGAGGGAGAGGGAGAGGGAGAGGGAGAGCGGTGGAAACGGCCATTCATTTATTTCATTTATCGCGCGGATTGCCCCCGTGGACGGCTATGCGGCCCGCCACTTCATTGATTACAATGCCAGAGTCTACTGTCGTTGGGTGTCGGGTGCCTAGAGACGGCAGGACACCATCAGCAGCAGGAGGAGTAGTCGTGAGTCCCATGCTAAGCTCATGATCAGGAAGGAATTTTGTTTGTACTCAGAGGCCGCTAGAGAAGTGAGAAGATCATGGAACAGAATTGCTGTCTTTGAATTGAAATGAAATAGCAGAAACCCCCGTGGTGAAAGGTCTGTCAATCTGTCTCTGGTTTGAGCCAGAATCGCCCGTGTATCACGGCATGTGTGCCATCTCTATGCCGCTGGAGGACTCTGTGCCTCGTTTATGTCATTGTGAAATTATCGTTAATGCTTGGCCGTTGCTTTTGCTCTGGATCTGACTCTGACTCTGGCTCTGGGGGATGGCCACAAGGGTCTGCAGGGGCACAGATATGACCACTTCATTTCGCAAACAAACAGCAGCAGCAGCAGCAGCGGCAACTGTTTGCTCGGCTTTAAGGCAGAGGCTGTGAGGCAGCGGCAGCGGCAGCGGCAGCGGCAGCGCTGTATAAGAGGCTTGTGGCGTGGCGCGTGACGGTCATTGAAACAATGCGCGGAAAAACGCGTGTAATTAAAACAATAAAACGAATGTTGGGGCAGTGGCAGCGACAAACAACAGGAAAAATGTTCAGTTAAGTTTTAATTTTCACAAGTGTGAAAAATACTATTGAAAAGGCCAGCCAAAAGGCCGCCCAACGCGTTCACAAAAGCCCGTGCCCGTGCTCGTGCTCGTGCTCTCTCACTCGCCAACGAGCCACTTCCGCCGGACGGACAGACTCTTGAAGAATGAAATGCGAATGCGAATGAAAAAAAAAAAAGAATTTTCTGGGCGCAGGGCCCAGAATTGTATTTTTTTGTTCTCGCAGCGAAATTAATGAATGGAAGAGCAAAGCAGATAATAGCATCGAAATCATTGACTAAACCTCAGCAAGTGTAGCCGCAATGATTTCCAGAAAAATGTTCTATGCTTTAAGGCTGAATCCAGCGATTTGATATCCTTTGGGTCTTTGGAGTGCCAGTGAATACTCATAGTTCTGGAACCAAAAAGGATCAGCAATACGATAGGATAAAACAAGTCCCAACTGAAAATTGTTGCCCAATCGTTTGCCATTCCCTTTTTGCCTTTTTGCCTTCAGTTCTTTTTGCAACTCAGAGATCGTGTGGCATGTGCCCGAAATGTATCTTTGATTTTGCCACTAAACAAAAGTGAATGTCTCTGGTGGCATTTTCCTGTCTTTAGTCGTTGTTGTTGGGTCGATGACTCGAACGATTGTTTCTATGGCGAAAACGAAAGCGAAAATTGCGACCCAAAAAAATCTTTCGATTTTTTTGGCAACTTTTGTGGCAAGTCACTCGTCGTCGTCGTCATGCCACTGCGATCCGCTTATGCAATGTGCCCATTGTGGGTCTCTCCTCTCTGCGATCGTTAGCCTGAATGGTAAATGTGTCACATACAAAGGGGGCTGTGGATTCGGAAGTGGAAATCAATTTGCATTACGGCCAAAGAGGAGAAGCCAATGCCGTTGCTATACCCTGGAAATGAGTGAGGCCATGATGGGCAGGAACAACAATCGATTTGTCGTGGGAATATTGATCATTGTTGGGCCTGTTCTAAGAGCTTCGAGGAAGCTTTTATCATCCAACACTCGTAGTTTTCTAGGGAAATAGCTCTTTTTATTGCAATGATTTGTATAACTTTGGTATCCGAATGTCGCACCACGATGCACATCTAACGTTTGGATGGGCTTTTTTTGTTTCTCTGTTGTCTGTTTTGAGTTTTAAGTTTGAGCGCTGTCGAGTGAAGTAATCAGAGTAAACAGCTGAAACAGAAACAGAAACAGAAACAGACGAGTAAATAAATAAACTGTTGAGCTGAGCTGAGAAATGAATCGTTACGAAGAGACTCAGAAGAAATGCCAATCATTCGCGCTAATAAAAGAAACAGCCACGGCAATGGAAGCGGCAACAAAAAGATGAGGAAGAAGACGAGACGCCATCAGATGATGAGGATGATGATGGGGCAAGATGTTAGATGAAAGATGGCAGCAGCAGCAGCAGAAATCAATTTAATGCAGTGCAATCAAAAGAGAATTGACGATTGAAGTGGCAGCAAAGTTGAAAGTGCGCTTGCAACGGCAAATACGAGTAACTGTAAGCACAAGTTGTGCCACAGATTAGTTGCATAAATCAGAGACAAACACACACAGAAAGACACACAGCAACAGAGGCTGACATAACTCTCAGATTGGGGGCAATCGACTACCACAGTGAATACTGCTCTGCGAGGAGTAGATTCCGGTTCCTTAGAGTTCTTTTTCTCAATCTCTTGAGTTCCTTTGCAGAACATAGCCACGAAAAGACACCGAAAGTCTTGTGTGTGGAATTATTCAGCATTACAGGAGGTTTCCCATTCCGAATTACTTTTGCCCCAATGCGGAGGAGATTCTTTTGCTAGTTTATACTTTTCGAGTCATTTAATGTCTCTTTTGGTAAGGGGAAGTGATCATTGCAGAACTCTTACTCGTAAGAGACCTCCTTGCCCCCTTTTGTGCTCTAATATGCATATTTTTCTTGGCCTTTCTCTTTGAAGATGATTGCAGTCGTGGAGACTGTGTTAAAAATTGAATTTAGTGTCTTGTTTAGTCTTGTCTGTGTGGCATACACAAAAGGAAGGGGCTTCGGGCTGCTTTGTCATTTTTGCGGTGGGTCAACAGCACATTCTCTCTTTTGAATTCTCTCCTCCGCGGTTGCGTCAATGGGAAAGTGACAGCCAAAGAGAGCGGATGGGATGACAGCGGAGAGGTGTGTGAAAAGCAGTCACGAATTTGCATAAATGCTTCATTATAGTGTGCCATTCATACGGACAAACCTACCACATAAATGTTGTATGTGGATATTCCCCCTGTTTTTTGTTTTTTCTTTTGACCAACAACTTTTGACCATCATCCAACACCTTCACTTTCCGCGCATTTCGTGTGTATTTGTGTGTGTTGTTTGTGTTTGTGTTTGTGTCAGAAAAACTCAGCAAATATGGGAGATATTTTTGATGGGCAAACATCATCTGTGCATAATTCCAGGCGATCCTGACCCTCGGGCGTGCCTCTACTTGTCTCCTCTTTTATGCAATCGAAACATAAATCATTGACAAACATTCGCTTTGGGGCGTGCTCCCAGCCCCAACCCCAAAGCAATGCCATTGCCCCGCCAATCGGCGATTCAACATTCGATTCCAACATTCAATTCGTTTGTCACTGACTTTTGTGCGTGTTGTTGCCGTTGCTGTCGCCTAATTACGAGCCAATTAACAGAATACTAAACAAGACGATGGCAAAAAGATACGTCTACAACGGGGGATACCCTGTACTCACAAAGCAAATTGAAGACCCAAAGCCCTGCTGTAAGATGCCTCCGAAAGGCATAGCCACTTTCCTCTCGTTCAGTAATTTTTGTGAACCTTTCTATTCATTTTTGGCCTGCAGCTTTTGCTGACTGCAGCAACCTCTGTTACAGGGTAGCGGCAAGTAAACGGCAGCCGTCAAACAGCATTCCACAAACAGATTTCAATTTTAGAATTGTCTCTGGCCAGATACCCCCCTCATTGAATTTATGGCGTGAAAGTTGCAAGACCTTTTGTCCCGTCTGTCTGTCTGTCTGTCTGTCTGTCTGTCTGTCCGAATAAAACGTTTTGCGGAAATCAATGTGCGACATTTTTATTTGTATTATTCGCCGTTCGCCTGTCGCTTGTGGTCACTGATTGCTGGGTCGAAAATTAACAATTAATCGAATATAAATTAACACATTTATGCGTTTGGCTGCCAATCGAATGAATGACTGCCGCTGCTGCTCTGGGGACTCTGATTCATCATTAACGATATGCTAATTCCTCCTCCTGCCTGTCGCTTCTGATTTATACGATGCTGATGTTGATGCTGATGCTGATGCTGATGCGTGCTCTGTGCCATACAGCCACGTACATATGTGATTTGATTCGATTCAATACGATGACGGGTTTAAGCGAATCATTTCCCCCAGCGTAAATTCCACTCTAAAGCGATTCTGTTCCCCCTCGCCGCGAATGAAACTTAATCTGAGTCATGCACTTGGTTTCATTTTTGGGGAATTTTTCAACCGATTTGTAGGCATTGAATGTCGCCTGGGCATGGACTTGGTTGTTCCCAGTGAAGCAGGAAGTCTACCGACATAGAAGGCATCAGTTTTTGGGCATGGAAATTGGCTTTAGTTTCGGTGTGGAGTGTGCCACTTCATTTGAAGTACGAAGATTCCCACAGAGATGTAATTTTCAATGTTTTATTCTTTTCAATCGAAAAACAAAGGAACTTCCTGTGATGGATTTTCCATTTACTGTTGCTGCCTGCCGCACATTCTGGCTACCAATTCCAATTTCAATTGATTGATTATGAAAACACACAAACACACGGCGAGGGGCTGGCACATGAGGCTGGCCAGCCACATAATCATCAATGATGATGATGAATAAAACTGTTACGATATTTTTATATATTTATTTATTTAATGAAACGCTGCAACGGCAATCAATGGGATGGCCAAAGAAAATGATGAACGCCGCGATTATTATTACGAGCCCATTGTGTGTGTGCGTGTGTGTGTGTGTGTGTGTGTGTGTGTTTTGCTCTCGAACTTTGGTCTCGGTCTATGGTTTTATAAATCTGTCTGTCGTCTGGAGGCGGAAATGGACAATTGAACACTGAACTGAAATGATAATTAAAACACTGTAAAAGTAAATGCGATTGAAGAGCCAAAGCCAGAGCGTCCGGTTGGGAGCTTTACACAGAAAATTGTGAACTCGAAACATGCCAAGCAATTATGCAACAAAGACGCAAAGATGGCGGGAGGGATCTGATCGTTTTATGATCAAGCTACACTAAAGTGTTGGAGAAAAGCAAACCCTCAAGCAATCATCTATTTTTTGTCAATGAATTTGATTTGATTTAGGAGAGATTCTTTTTAATTGAATACTTTCCGTGCATCAGTTGAGTTTTACTCAACATTTCTTGGTGTCTCTAATGCCTAAACTTCGTCAGATCTGGCGAATATCTATTGCTACATCTGCCAGATACTCTATCTGCATCTGCATCTGCATCTATAAGGTGAAACTGCAATTTGTTGTTGAAACGCCAGTTGCCAGTTGCCAGTTGTTGTCGGATGTTGTTGAACTTGTTACAGTTTCAAATTAACATTTTTATTGAGCCCCCCCCCCCCCAAGCGTCCCGCTTGAAAGCCAAAGCCAAACCGGATCGCATTTTTCTTACTTTCTTGTGGGGGCTCCGCTATAAGTGTTTTGCATCTGTATCTGTGTATCTATGGGAGTGGGACGCGTGCTGCAAAAATGTTGACCGGTGGCCATGTGCTGGCGCTGCCCCTGGCGCTGGCGCTGGAAGGGGCAGATCTTTGGAGCGAGAAACCGAATACCGAAACCGGCTTGACACGTTGCCAAAGTCAGTTGGCTGGTTAACATGTGTGTGTGTGTGTGTGTGTGTGTGTGTGTGTGTGTGTGTTTTTATTTTTTCTATCAAATGCCGTTGTATAGCGTTTTGCTGGCGACTTTTACAGCGCGTGAATCGCGCGTTTATTAAACTTGAACTTGTCTCAGCGATGCGTGGAGCCCCGCAGCAGCTACCTGCCCCTTCAAGGCGTTGCCACAGACCAATGGGGAAGAGTAGGTTTTATGTGTGTGGTGCAACCACCGATCGGAGCTATTGGACTGCCACTGACCCAATCCCAAGCCCAAGCCATGGCTGGGGCCCTGCTCAGGTGTCCATTCGACGGGGATTTTCTTCGCATGGGAAAACTTTCAAGTGCACTCAGAACAAGAAGAGGAGGATGGGGCAGGGTGCAGGTATGAGGGTGTGGACATGCTCTATGGCTTTTTCCTTAGGTGCTGGCTGCACGCTGCTCCATCCGCCGTCTGGTCTGTGTCTTTTGGTCACAACAAAAGTTTAAATGATTCGTTAGAGGAGATGAAAAGTTGGGGCCATGCAAGTGGATACATTCCATGATTGGGGAGGAAGTTCTCGGCACCAAATGATGCCCCATTGTTGAAGGGGAAAAGTTTGTTCTGCAGCAGGATCCCAGGATCAGTTATTCCGCCTGCCAAGATGCAGCACCGTGAGGGGCCAGAGAGAGAGAGAGAGAGAGAGAGAGAGATTCTCTTAGCCAAAGAAGCCAATCACAAGAGTTGCCCCAGAACTTTCCTAATGAATGGAAATCAAAGCCACACACACACACACAGCTTGTGTGTGCCTTGTGTGTGCAACTCCGAAATGAAGTCAAATATTCACATGACTGATGCGGAGCCACCGCCTCCGGTGGGGATGAGAAAACTTTTTGGCAAAAGGTACAATTTATGCAATTTATGGCTCCCAACCTGCCACACTGCATGCCAAGCCATGCCCCACATTTTGATGCCTCCAAAAGAGGAACGAACTCGGATTTGGATGGCCATTTGGCATACGCGAGAGCGAAAGTTGTGTGACAATTTTGTGCTTTGGTTTTTGGTCAACGCTTTCGCATTCGAGAGACCAAATGAAGATCTGTTGCAGATCTCTGCAGATCTCCACAGAAACCGGAATCGAAGCGATTCCGTTGATCGTTGATCGTTGATCGATGATCGATGCCAGAGACTTTCGCAGAGAGCGATGACCGCAGCGCTTGGCTGGCTTGTGTGTAGCATGCCCCATGGCTGGCTAATAAACGAACGAGACAAACAATCTGTGACAGATTATGGTTATGTGGATGCACAGCAAAATTCACACACAGAGAAACTCCTTTCGTTCTGTGCAGGCGACACCCTGGGGGATTTTCGTATTTATTGCAAATCTGTTCGGACACACACACACACACACACACACACATGTGGATTTTCTCGGTGCTGCAAAGGGAAACTCATGAATTTTCAATTCTTTCATCTGTTTGTTCATTACGCAGAGTGTTTGCTGCCTGCCTGCCTGCCGCCTGCCTGCTGCGTGGGTGGCAGCCAATGGAATTGTAACTGGAAATGGCAGCTTGTGGCAACCAGCAACCGAACCAAAATAAAGAAATTCCAAATATGCAATTAACTTTGGGACCTACTCGTAGCACTACCATCTTGGATTTATGGTTTCAGTTAATCAATTTCACATCAGCATTTCGTTTGCGAGCAAGAGCTCAAAAGAGTAAATATTTAAATATTTCAATTTCAATTTCAATTTCAATTTCAATTTACTGATGGACACTCTCTGGAGTGTGTTCCTTTTGCAGGCAGTTAATTGCTCGATTGATTGGAGCTACATTCAAGTCTGTATTGGGTAGGTAGTCTTGCTGCTGGGCCAGAAATGAAAGAATTTGCCATGCAAATCGTTGTCTTAAGTGCACACCCGTAACCACTGCCACTTACCGTTCCAGTTGCACAGACACTCTGCAACCTTTTGAGGCACCTTTCGATGTCAGGCGGATGGGGGGCGTATCCCATCAAATAATTTTAGTTGTTTGCCATCGCCATGCACACGCCCTTGTCGGATGCATTCGGCTGCACTCTAATTACATTTGCAGTGTGGCCAGGCGCACTTATCATCATCGTCAAGCAGCAGCAGCAGCAGCAGCAGCAGCAGCAGATCCAGAGCCAGAGTCAGAGCCAGACCCTCGGCTGTGCGCTCAAGCGTAAGACTTCTTGTTTTCTAATTTGGCCCAAACCTTTTTGACCAAAACGCAGACAGACAGAGACGAACAAGCTGAAAAAAAGATAAAGAAAAAGCCAAGCAACGAACGCAGAGAGAGAAAGAACTGAAGAGGTAATTGAACCAAGATGTAACCTTGAGTGGGCCACCAAGTCTCTCTTCTCTTCTCTTTTTATTTATTTCTTGTTCTGGAGGAGTCTCTCCCTCTCCCTCTCCCTCTCTTTTGATGGCACTTTTGTGAGAGGCAAATGAATATCGACCAGAGGTGAATGATGTTGCAAAGAGTCTTGAGTCCTGGGCCCCATCCTGCAGTCAGCCTTGCTGAAAAATTCGCGCATCATTTGTCAAGAATTCGATTTAAGTTTTGTTTGCAATTGCAGCAAATCCTCTTGGTGCAAGTTTTCCCATCTGCAGGTTGTAAGTTTTGCAGCTTCAAGTTCTCCTTCATGTCTGGGCCATTGAATTGGAATGATGATTAACGGGGAGCTCGGCAAGTGTTTCCTTTCGGCAGCAAAGTTCTGCTTAAAATGATGTTTTTCCTGGGCTAACAGCTTGAACTAATNAAATTTTTTTTTTTTAGGGGGGGAAAAGGGGGGGGGGGGGGGGGGGGAGAGCCGAACCAACCTCAAGAATAAGTCCTGAATGACGACACCTCTGGGCCATGAAAACTTTCATATTTCGTGTGGCTACTGAAGGCTTAAGCTGTCACACAGTCTCCCATTTTTTGACAGAAAAGGACAGAAAAGACTCTTCCCCTGCGGATAATCTATGTTGCTGCAGGGCATCTGGCATTCGTTGTGGCCTGTGTGTTTGGGTACCTTTTTCGGACCTTTTTGCAATTGACCGCATAATAAATTTGTGGAGCATTTGCAGGAGAATGCAACGAAGGAACTGGCAGCATTGGAAGTGAAAGCCATTGCAGTTTAGTTCTTCCTCTCGTTGTCGTCAACTTTTAATTTGTTTTAAAAACTTTTTGATTGTTTCTCTGCTGCTGTTGCAAGTTCAGCTCCAGCTTCTGTTGTTGCTTGTTGCTTCTGCTGTGGTTGGTGGCATGCAAATGCTTTGCCTAGCTGCAAGCCAACCGGAGTGTCCTGTGCTGCTGCTGCTGCTGCTGCTGCTGCTCTCGGCATTCATTTGCCAGTTGCTTGATTAAATTGTCTCCCGCCTTGGCCTGCATCCTGGCGCTTCCTGGCTTCCTCTACTGGCTACTGGCGTCCCCTGGCTTCGTCTTATTTCAAGTTTTTAATTTCATTTTATTGACACTGGCCCGGCAAAGGAATAACAGCTTAAAGCTTTGTTTTGTCATTTGCCATTTGCCATTTGCCATTTGCCATTTGCCAGGCTGTCGCCGCCGTTGCGCCGTTGCGCCTGTGTGTCCCCGCGTCACTCTGCCACTGCAACTGCTGCTTCTGCTGTCGACAACTTTCTGACCCTCACAAAGGCAACAATTTGGCAGCCGGGAGCCACAGCACAAGTGCCGATCAGGGCAGGGAGCAGCAGCAGCAGCTGTCATTACAATTTCCGCACACATTTCAAAGACAAGGCGGTGCGGCGCCTTTGTCGATGGAGGATGTTGCTCCTGTGTTACGTTGCGTTACCTGTGGCAGCAACAGCAACAGCAGCAGCAGCAGCAGAAGAGCAACAACTCAAGGCAGTTGTGACAGCTGAGAGTTTCTCCCACTGCCACTCCCACTCCCCTCAATCTCACTGGCTGGCTCTGGCACACAATATTAACTTTTGGTTGATGTGCGTCCATGAGTATTTTGCATTTGAATGCAACCGGCGGCACGTGCAACAGCAACAGCAACAGCAACAGCAACAGCAACAGCATGTGAAAACGTGCTGGAAATTCGACTTCCTTTAGGGCCTACAGTTGGGACTGTGAAATGCTTAATTGAAATTAGAGATGAGATTATTGGGCATGGGCTTGGACTCTGCCACATTTCGTAGTGCGAAAGCCAGTGACAGTTTTACTGATTCGAATAGGAACATTCATTTCCTCTTGGAGATCTTTATGCCTGCATTTTGCTGGATTATTGCACTTCCGCATTGCTCTCTGCATGTTGCATGTTGCCTGTTGGCTGTTGGCTGTTGGCAACAAGTTCACATGTGCACATGCATGCCGCATGCCACTGATCAACGGTCAGACAGCACGCGCCGGCCGCCTCCACCGCCTCCAACGCCTCCAGCGCCCGCTGCTGTTTGTTGCTGCGAGTGAGTGAGTCAGCAACATGCTGGAACTGGCTGCATTAAGCATGCAGCATTCTAATTTATTTATGTTAATGCAATAAAAGCACTCAATTTGCTGCACATCACATTCAAATGCTTTGCCCAGCGTCGGCACCCTCCGACGTTCCACTTGCAACAGACTTTATTGGTTGCAGCCAACCTTATCGCGGCGACACCAGCCGTGGCAGCGGCAGCGGCAGCGGCAGCGGCGGGAGGGCAGCGACTAACCTTGTTACTGTTATTTAATTTCACTTTTGGCATACACTTCGCTCGCTTGCGGTAACAACGGGTGTATCGATTGAGAGGGCAAGTTGGGGACAGTTGGACTTTTGATCAAAGCCTGGCGAGTATTGAAATATGTTAACGTGTAGCGAGTAACGTATAGCATGTGCTTCGAAGTTTGTCCTTAACGATCAACGAGTAACGAGTAACGAGTAAATTGAACTACAAATCCTCTTTATCCACGAGTAGCGAGTCATATCTGCGTTGGCTCTTCAATAAAAAGTAACGAATAAACGAGTAACGAGTAGCGAGTAGCGAGTATTCCTTGAAGTAGAATACCGTTCGCTGCCATTGCTCCAAAGTGTATTCCCCGCTTCGATGCAGCCAACACCCAACGAACAGCCTACCTTTTTTTGTTGCTGTTTGTTTTCCCATTTGTTGCCATATTTCTGTTGCTTGTTGTCTGTGCCACACAGACCCACACGCACACACACATGGCGTTTTTTGTATGTTGTTGCCGCATGATTTATGGCGTTTTGTGTCTGTTTTTTTTGTTGTTTTTTTACCATTTTTTGCACCAGTTGTTGCACTGTGTGGGGAAATGTGGCAAGCTCTGTAGAGAGCGATCAAAGGGAGTTCCTGTGGTACATAATTCTTAGACCTAGGTTTTTCCTTTGTGTGTGCCCCACTGTGCGGCCCAGGAGTTGCTCCTGTGACTACTGCCGACTGTTGACTGCTGTTCATAGACTGCTGCTGCTGCTCCTGTGCCTCTTGTGGACCCTTGGACTCTGGGAGTTCATAAACGCCCCGGCCCGTCCCTCTGTGGCAACATCATTTGCATTTGTCATACATTGTATATTTATATGAGCGGAGGTCGCTGCCACCGAATGCAGTTGGCAACATGATTTGCTGCCCCAGAAAGTGCCAGAGAGTATCTTTTATTATTTTCCAAAAGAAAAACCGAATATAAACAGGAAGGAGGAGAGAGTTCTATGGGTGTTGTCCATACTTTCATTTAATAATAAAGTCATTCCCCCATTTGCATTTTGTGGCGTAAGGCTCGTTGCCTTTGTCTTCTTATTTATTCACATTCACATTCACATTCATTTATTCACATTTGGCCATGTCCTTGTCCTTGTCCTTGTCCCATGGCCTCCATGGGTGTGCCTTCCAGTCTTGTATCCTCCTGGAGGAGAACATTTTAAATGCCATTTTAATTATATTTGGTTTTTTGGTGCAGCAACATTTTTGGGTTGTCTTATTTTTGCTTTGTCCTGTGTGCGTCTGTCTGTTGTTCTCGTCTCGAGTGCAAGTTTTTCAATTAAAATTAAATAAAACGACATAAATCATGGCCCTCTCTGGCTGTCCCGCTTTAAGCCAAAAGAGCAGCAGCAGCAGCAGCAGCAGCGACCCGCAAGCAACTTCATTTTTGGACCCAAAACATGGACCACGTCTGCTGCTGCTGACTGACATTCTTTTGGCTTTTCTGTGTGCGTTTTTTGTTTTTTTGGGAGTGTTGCACTTGTCCCACCAATCATTAATCAAAGCAGAACACGCAGTTCCGCTTCAGACAGAAGGCAGGCAGGAAGGCTTAGCCCTGCCCCTCCTCCAAAGGAATCACTTCTCATGGAAGTGAAGCCACAGCTTTTCAGCTTACACTCAGATATTGCACAGAAAAATTACAGAGATCTTTGGAATGGATATGCTCGTGTTGGATTAATCCTTAGATAGCAGCAATAACAGTTAGTTAATGGCCGATTACTCGACATTTCCCAAAATTATCATCCAAATAGCCGACAAGTGCCCTGAAGCACACCACTCCCACCTGACTCTCTCTCTCTCTGTGTGTTCCATTATCGATGGAGCTTGACTTTCTGTACGACGTGTACGAGTCGTGTCGCATGTCGTATGCCCACTGTGTGCACTTTTATACACGGCAATTGCAATTGTTTTTAATAATTCACTTTCACTTTTTGTCACAAAGAGTGGAAAAACCTTGAACCACATTTCCACGTGTGTGGAGCACTCCTCCCACACATGGATAGTGTGCATCTGTGTATCTGTGCATCTGTGGCACGTGTGTCTGTGAGTAACTCTGGGCACCAACGGAATATCGAATGTGTCCTTCAGCTTTAAAATATGTGTAAACTCTCGTGTAGCGCGTCTTGCAGCAGCACACCTCGGTCTCAGGTGTATTCCCCATGCTCGTTTGCATATGCGATTGTCTCTCGCCCCCAAAATGTATCTGCGCATCTGTGTCTGCTCTTTCAATTTGTATCTTTTTGTGGGGCAACACTCGAGACACGAACAGCCGTTTGTTGCCACTGCCAACGCCACAAGAGGCAAATAAAATTAATGAGCTTAGAGGTAAACCAAGAACCCCAGGCCAAAAGCCGAGACAATGTTTTCGCAACTTCACCCAAGACACACACAACGCAGCCGTCTGCTGCCTCCACGCTTTAAGTCCTTTTAAATAAAGTCTACATTGGATATCCCCCGTCACACAGTCACATTCTCAAGAACCGCTTTTCCCTTTGTATTATTTTCTTGCAGCCACAGCAGCCGCCACGTCAGAAGCAGCATCCAAAGAAGCAGCAAGAGCAGTCCTCAGCCGCCCGTGTCGTTGTCGTCCCTTCTGGTCACCAGCATCTGGCATCAGCACCATTTGCCAACGAGGTGGAGCTGGAGCGCATTCGTCAGGTGAGCTTATGGTCCAAGCGCCAAAACCAATCCAATCCTCACAGCAGAAAACAGCAATATAGGGCAGGGTCCACGATGGCAGCGATGTTGCTGACGGGCAGACTTAGCAAAAAAAGAAAAAAAAAAAAAAACAAAAACAAAAAGGAATTCGCCTTGTGCTTGGCAGGCGACAAAATGGTCCAAAGCCACTTTTTGTGTGCTGGAATATTTTATGTAATTCTTGGAACAGTGTCACACACAATCTTATCTGCGTTCTTATCCAGCCATCACAGATGTCAGAGATATCAGATACCAGAGATGCCATCTGGAGTAGATGGAAACAGACCCAAGGTCAGCCAACTTGCTGTCTGTGCTTTCTGTATCCGTAACTTATTTTATCTGTGGGAATTATCTCACAAGCACAGAATGCTTCCCTGCTGATTGCTTGGAATGTTCCCTCACTACGAGCCATGGCTCAGAGTCTGCTGCAGTTCCATTGGTTTTTCTTTTTGGGACCCAATTCTGGGCTGTTCCCTTTTGTGGGTGGATTGCTTTTCCAGCGATAAACACAAAGAAAATGGCTACAGTAAATCTATATAATATTTAAGCCTATTTATTATATTTTAACTTGCTCAATGTTCCGTTCACTGTGCCCGCAAAACCCCGCCATAGAATCAAGCAGAACTCCCCGTTTGCCCAGCCGCCCCTTTTCCTGTCCGTTGCTTTCCGGTCGCCTGCTCTCAAGTGGCAGCCCATGAAATGGCCAACGGGCACACACATCGTCCACTCTCTCCCGAACTTGCCGCTGCCAAAACAACAAGCATCCATCCTACACACACACAATGCACAATGAACAATCCTGCAACAATCCGGACATCAACAGCAATAGCCAACATCAAGGTGGGTTGGGGGCACGAGGGGCACATACAGCTCCAACATGCTGCTGCTGCTGCTGTTGCTGCTCGCATTAAACGTTTCGTTTTCATACCGCTGACGGCAGCCTTTCGAATGGGACTGCCTGGCCGGCTCTCTGTCTGTCTGTGTTGTGCAGGCAGGTCCTGCTCCTGCTCCTGCTACTGCTCCTGCTACTGCCTGCCGCCTGTTGTTTTGTTTTGTTCTTTTTTTGGGTCAGAGTTTTTCGGTGTTTCGTTCTCTTTGATTTCTTTATCTTTTATCTGTTGGCGTTGGCCTTTTTTATGGTGTGGGGGAAGGGTAGAGCTGTAGCCGCTGACCCTGCCCCACGTGGCCCGAGGCCCATTCGCATTATCGGCTGCACATTATCTCCCTGGGTCTCTCTCTCTCTCCATTGTTCTGCGCCCCGAGGAGCACACACACTTACACTCGACACTCGACACTCGACTCATGCATCATCTAATTTATGGCCTAGACAGCGGCCAAGCAGGAGGGAGCATGGGGAGCATGGGGCAAGCTGCTTTCATTTCATTAATTATGCAGCGAAAAATCAACAGGGGCAGGTGCCAGTGGCAGTGGCCGCCGCTGCAGAGATGAGTGCGTGACACGCACAGATTGTGGGTTTGGGGATAATCCTTCAGGTGCAGGAGTTACTTCGATGCCTAAGCAGTGAATCAACTCGCTCTTCGCAGACTTCTGCACACGTGGAATGTGGCTGCACGACGAACCGAGTCGAGTATTGGCCGCGTTAGCATGGTCAAAGATCAAAGACAATTTTGAGCTCTTGCCATCGAAATGCATCGAAATATTACTGCTGATTCCCAAAGAGTTCTTCTCAAAATATATTCCAGCAATTGAATCAAAAGATGGATTCATCACGCTCTGGCGTTAGAAGTAACTTTGAGGGGAATTTATATTTATGTATATTTTTTAAACGATTTTTGTTATGACTTTATTATGCAGTTTTCCATTCATTTTTTTGCGTGCTCTCACGCGTTCATCTCTGATTCGGTGGCTCGCCAAAAATTCCTTTCAATTTCCCTGCCCACCTCCCTTCATACCTCCTTCCACTCGGCCGCTCGCTTGCTTGCATTTTTTTCTTTGTTGTTTCTTGTTTCTGTGGCTGTGTTTCTGCCACAAAATCTGTTTATGCGCCTCCAGCAAACAGCTCCAGCTCCAGCTCCAGTCGTTGCTTTGCGTTGCCTCGCCTCCTGCTGGTCTCCTGCCTCCAATGGCATGGCATGGCAGTCCATGGACTGCATTTGACTTTTATATGCGAACTAATTCATGAAAAATGCATCATGCCTGCTGCTCGCTCGCTCGACTGCTTCTTGCTGCTGGCTGGGGCTGGGGCTGGGGCTGGCAGTCTTTGGATTGGGTAGCAGGGAGCTGGAAGCCTGAAGCCTGAAGCCTAAATGAAGAAAAACCGGCCACCATAAATCGTTGTCGTTTGTTGTCGTCATCGGAGTTGGAGTTGGAGTTGGAGTTGGCCAGCTTGCTGCGAATGTGAATGCAATTTGTGAATGGCAAAACGCCGAATGGCAGCCCAGCTGCGAGACGACTCCATCTCCCTACTCGCATCTCCGGAGTGCACTCCGACTCCCTCTCTCTCTTTCGCTCTCTCAGCTGCACATCCATTGGGGTTCTTGGCCCCCTCTTTTTGTTCGTGTGGCAAATAATTAAATTAAGATTTTTATAGCTTAATTGGATGTTTGTCGTCAAGTGACGAACGACTTCCATGGCCCGTTACATTTTGCATGGTTTTGTGGCTGCCACAAAATACATACAACACAAGCGGCATGTGGCAGTCAGCCAGTCAGCCAGCAGCCAGTCAGCAAGTGAAAGGCAAAACTCCAGCCAGCACTCCAACATGGGGGTGGGTGGTCTCCGCGCTCTGCTTTGATCTCCAAAAGCCAACGGAGTGGACTTTGGTACACTGGACATTGGCACTGGCAGCGAGTGGCGGACACACTGAGGTCTCAGAGGCCACAAGTGCCCGCAAAAAGGTTCTAAGAAATGTCAAATGTTGCTGCAGCTCCACTCGATTTTTGCTCTCGATTCGGATTGTTCGTTGCTCGATGCATTCAACTCTGGCATTCGGCACGGGGCAGATTGCCTCATCTATGGTTTGCCTCATAAAAACACGTTGTCATGCACATGACATGCATTTAGTTGAGGCATTCTTGGACATCTTGGGGCTGCATCTGGTAGTAGTACCAGAAGGTAGCTTGCTTTCAAAGATATATTCCATTAGCCGTGCAGCATTCTTTACGCTCATCCCAGCCTCACTTCTGAGTGCCTGCCCCACACCCACCGTCTCTGTTTGTCTGCACAGAATCTAAGCTCACGACACGACACGATGGCTGCTGCAATCCTTGAACTTTTCTGTTCTGTTTCGCTTTTCAGATATGCATGGCGGCAGGAAAAAGTCGCGTCGTGGGTCAGGCAGAATGCTGAAATGGTGGGGCATGGTGGCAGCAGTTTGTTTGTAGACGAAGGCGCAGCAAATGGGTGGCAAGGGGATGCTGCTGCCTTGCGGATATGGGATAGAATGGAATGGGTTGTTTTGGTTGCTTTTGCATTCGGCTTTCATTAACATGCAGTTGACTTTGGGTCCGGGCATCGCCACGTTGCCATCAAAAGCATAAATTCCATATGCAAATTGCACGGGTAAGGAAGGATGGAAAGCGGCAGTCGGCAGGCGGCAGTCGGCAGGTCGGTTCTCGCTGCTTTACTGCTGGTGTGGCTGTGCCACACTTTTTGTGCCACCCCATGCCCCATGCCTGTCATGCGGGGCACAAAGGCAGCAGCGTAAAAGCGGAGGCCGCACCGCAACCGAGAATGAAAGAAAATGGAAAACCCCGAAAACAGCCTTCGCCCACAAAAACTTTTCCAAGATGAAAACCCAAAAATGAACCGAAACTGGACTTTGGCGGAGGATCTCGCTTCTGCAGGACCTTCAAAAGAACTGAACTTCACGCCCAGATGTGGCACACAGAGAGTTGGTTGCGAGTGGCAGGACCAGGCCCCCATGCAAAACATTGCAGAATTCTGTGGCACAGCTCTTAGTCCTCGCTGTGTCCTGTCATGCCCCAGCCAAAAATGCATTTTATTTATGCAATCAGGAGGCTGCCTTCGCCTTCGCCACCCTTTAGCTTAATTTGAGTGCTGCCAATCTGCTGGTGCACCGTCACGTAATGTGCCTTAACGTCATGCTTTTACGTGGCGTAATCGTAAACGAAAATCGAAGCAATCGGTTGACGCCTATCACATGTCGCTATCACTGCCACTGCCATTGCCACTGCCACTGCCACTGGCGCTGCTGCTGCCACCGTTCGCTGCATTCCCGATTTGCCAGACAAATATTTTACAATTTGTTCACGTAATTGTCTCACGTCAATAGCGAACATTACTCCCAATCTCCACCCTTCCTTTGCCCTCTGCTTGAGCTTAGCACCTGCGGCAGAAGAACGGAATCTATTGACTTATTGGCGCCACATTAAGCGGCAGCAGCAGCCAGATGGGGAGAAGGTGATGCATCCAGTGCCCCACCACCACCAGTCCATGCCGCAGTCTCTGAACTGCTCCTGATCATTTCTCCCGCATGTCACACACAGCGTCTTGACAATTTTCGGCAAATGTTAGCTGAAGCGTTGCCTGCTGCACGTTGCACGTTGCATGTTGAACCGATGGATGCCACTGGAACCTGCAGTGGAACGAACTGTCGCTGGATGCAGCAGAAGCAGCAGCAGCAGCAGCAGCAGCAGCATCCTTGGCGCATTGCAATCAAAGTCAGAGCCCAAATGACTGACAGCGAGACGAGAACTTACAGATACGCCATCTGTCCGCCCGTCTTGCTGTCCGTCCGTCCGTCCGTCCGTCCGTCAATCTGTCTGTCTATCCATCTATCTCTCTGAGTGTGTGTGTCTCTCCTTCTGTATGCGTCAGTCAAATGCCGTTGACAACTCGCAAAAGAGACCTCGGTACTGCGATTCTGAGACTGCTCCTCCTCCCCTATCCGCCACTTATGTGTGGAGGGAGAAAAGGAGCTACTGTCGCTCAGGGGACAACTCAGACTGAGGACTCGGCGACTGTCAGACAGGCACCATGCCACCAGCCTAGCATTTGACTGCTTCCTTATGTTGTTAGCTGGAACGTGACAAGAAAATCAAATACGCAAGAGTCCACAAAGACTCCTCTCTGTCGCCGACTCGCTCTCTCCCTGCCTCTCCCTGCCTTACTGCTCCCCAGATAAGAGGGCAGACTCTCGCAAGTCTTTGGGCTTCTGCTGCTGTGCTGCATGTTGCATGTTCCCAGCACTGATTTCAGTGGCATGCAACAGCCAAAGCTTAACATTTCGTGTCGCATTTATAGACAACGTGCGGCCCAAAGTTTTTTCTTCTCTTCGTTTTTTTTTCCTTCACTTTTGCAGCACATGAAATACCCTTTTGTGGTAAAGAGAGTCCAACTCGATGGAAAGGGTTCTTCGAAAGATTAAAATCATTCAATTAAATAGAAAAGGAAGAACTCCAGAACAAATTCAGACCGAGGGGCACTGCTGCACGACGCTTAGCAAGCGTGAAAATACAGAAAGACACGGGAAAGGGACACATGTTGGCGACATAATTACAGATCAGAGTGCAAATCTTGTGCCGATTTATGGCAATAAAGTTAATAAAGTTAACTTTGAATTGTAATGTCGAACTAGATGTATTGTAGGCAGAATCGACCAAGCAGAGCTGCAGCAGTACCTGCTGAAAAGCTCTAAAAATATTTTAAAGAGTTGCCGAAAGGAATGCAGATATTTTGTAGGGTATTCCCAACATCGACGTTCCAACTTTTGACTTACTTTGGTGGGGCTTTTGGTGGGGGGTTTTGTCTCGGGTTAAACGTTGATTTGCTTCTCGTTGAAATTGTTTCCCAATTGCGTTTGCCACTGCCACATGTGTGTGTCTGTGTGGAGGAGTAGATGCTGCTCCCCCTTGCAAATTGCCATAATGGGTTACAAGAAGCAGCAGCAGCAGCAGCGGTCGGAGAAGAAGATGCGCCACACAGCCAGCTACAGATACAACGAGATGCAGATACTGCCACGAGGAGTAGGAGTGAGGGGAGGTAGCTAGATATGGGAGGTGGGTTGTGCTGTGGGTCAAGGAATTGTCGTGCGCCTTTGCCTCTGCATCTCGCTCCCTCTCTGGCTCTGTGGCAATTGTTGGCATTATTCGGTTACGTAAGCAGCTGACGTAATTTATCAGCAGTCACGTAATGTCAACTATCTTGCAGATACATCCAACAGCACCACAGCTCCACAGCTCTACAGCTCTACAGCATCCAATTGTACGACGTGGAACGCCGCTCACTTATGGAGGGGCATCCACAGTGTCGTGTCTGTGTGGTGGCTGTGTGGATGGCACTTATCGCAGAAGCAGCATTTGCACCCACACGTAACGTTAGCAAACGTAAGATATGGAAGCAAAAGCGGTTCAAGAATGAAAGATAATACCAAAATACATCGCTAGAGCCAAGAAGCCATAGAAATAAGCAAAAGGATTTCAAAGGGTGGAATCAACGAAAATGTTTTGTTTTTTTGTTACTTCAAATTATAGTAAAGATTAATCTTTAAATCCTCGAATTATATGCCGTCCTGACATTGCCCTCGTACAGTTCATGAATGGATTTCTGTTGCAGCAATGGAAGGCACCCACCCACCAACGCCGGCCATTGCCTTCCTGAGGATGCGGGCAACGTGAATGTCCTTGAGTCTGGAGTTCTGGCGCAGTTCTTTTGGGCCGTTTGCCGTTTCCTTCATTTTGCATTATTAACATTTCGGTGGATGGACAAGAGCCTTCCGTTTGTGGGCGTAGTAGCGCGGGCAGGAGGTGTGGCCAGTGCCCCATTTGTATTGCGGCATGTTGCGGCACACAGAAGTGCTGCGCCAAGCAGGGTGTTGGGTTCCCTTTTTTCAATTTGCATATTGGCTGGCCATCGCCCGTCCTGTTTCATGTCTTTTGACAATTTGCCGCATTGTTTGGCTGTTTGCCTGTTTGCCTGTTTGCCTGTTAATTGTTATAAATTTTAAATCACGGACAACAATTGCAGATTGTTTTTGTTGCTGTTGTTGCTGTCGCCGGGGGTTTGCTGAATTTATGAGATACATTTGCTGTATGTGCGAGTATATGTCTGTAGCTGTAGCTGTAGTTGTGGTTGTGGTTGTGTAGTTGTGTGCCCCGCCACAGCCAGAGCGCACCACTTAAAGCCATAAATAGCCCCAACGCGAAAAATATAATCCGAATAATCAGAGTGCTTTTTGCATTACGACTCGCAGAGGGGATTTGAGGGTTGTGTTAATGGGTAAACCAGCACTTTAACCCCCCTTTAAGCCACTGCTCCCCGCCCTCTCTCGTCCACCCAGACTTCCCATACATTTCAGTGCAAAAACTGTGCATTTGTGTGTGCGATTATTCGCAAGTTTTTGGCATTTGCCTCGTAATTGAATTTAAATGTTCCTTGCCCACCCGAACTATAGCCCTCCAGACCAGAACTTGGCCAGGAACATTTGGCAAATGGACCAACGTGGGGCAGCGCGATCAGCACCGCATAAGGAACAGTTATTAATTGCATTCCTTGACATCATGGCTGATCCAAGTTGGTTCGGGGTAGAAATTTCTGTTGCCAAGACTCTGCCGTTTCTGGTACGCTTCCTTGGGTAGAGTAAACCCATTGACTTATGGCACATATCTGTGAGAGTGAGAGTGAGAGCAGAGCTCATACGAAATGGTCTGAGAATGGTCTATTACTAAATTAATTTGCCAGTTATTCAAACTAATGCATTGCAGAACCTCTGAGCGGTGGAAATGTCGCTCAAAAATCGTCTTTAAGCTTTAGTCTGCCCTTTGGAATATTGCAAATATATCCATAATTTTCCGTTTAATATCTGTAATTCAATTTTGTTTGGAAATGTATCTGTGAGCGAGATACGGGCACGTGATGGGGCACCAAAATTTCATTTGCCAGCCGAAACGGAAAACGTGAAAAAAATCCAGCGGAAAATCAACTTAGGCGACATATTGAGAAATCATTTTGCTATCAATCGTTGAGAAGAAGGAGGCTGCCAGGCATGCCACGTGATGATGTTGCAGCAGCAGGAGCAGCAGGAGCAGCAGGAGCAGCAACAATGTACAGGGGGCACGGGGTGCACGGGGGGGAGGGATATACAGCCGCACACGTACGCAAATAAAAGGATGTGAGGCGAATTAAAATCGCACACGCAGCGGCAGCGGCAGCGGCAGCTTCAGAGATACAGATACACAGATACAGAGACAGATGGAGGGATATGTATGCTGGCACATATTTTGTTGGTGTTGGCTGGGGGGCAAGATACTCTCTCGCACACAGGAAAGATACTTAAGTTCATTTGCGCCACTTTGCGTCTTCTCGTGCATTTTAAATGCGTTCGTTCGACTTTTATTTTGGGTTGCTCTTCGTCTTCACATTTGTATCTGTAGCTGTAGCTGTAGCTGTGCGATGTGTGAGCAATCGAACGGATCTTTGTGCCACTTTGTACGCTCTAGTGTGGCACTCATTTAGATTCTTTCTACTTTACTCTACTCCCATTCCATTTCATTTAATTTCAACCCAGGTCTGTCAGTGCTCCACTCTCTGAGGATGGATTCCCGATTCCCCCAATGTCTGTCTAGGCCAGTGAATGAATTTTAGTTTAAGGCGCAGATATTTCTCCGTGTATCTGATTTGCATTGAACGATGATTTCCAATGATGATGCTGCTCTCAGCTTGTGTGTGACTCATCTTGGCCAGATGGTATCTGCCACCTGTAGTGTGCTGTCCATGTGCACCCTTCAAACAATAGACAACTCCGTTTTGTCTATAAATAGAATGCTAATGAAGCTCTCTCTCTCTCTCTCTCTCTCCACCTCTGCTTCTCTCTTTATGCCACGAGCATAAATCAATCAGTAAGCCACACGAAAAAAAAGGCAATCCGCACAGAAAACGAGTTATGATTGTAAACGGAATGTGACAGCATTTATAGATATTACGTAGGCCCGCAAACCTTGGAGTCTATCTATCAGCTCAGAATTTCCAGCTCACTCAGCTAACTCATGAATGTAGACATTACTTTGAGCCACTTTAAAAATACTTACAGGAATATTTAAGGTACATATTTCCGCTTTGAATGTGTCACAAACATTGCGGCATAGGTTCTGGATAAGTTACAAAGTTAAATGCTGTTTTAAAGGTATTTCCCAGTTGAAGACCACGAAATTAGAGTGCCATTCTTCGCTTAAGATAAGTGGTTTCAGCTAGAAGTATTTCAGATACATATCTCTATCAGAATTGGTAGCTCCTTGTAGCTCGTGTCTGCTCCGTTTCTCTAATTAATATTCATCTACTTTGAATGATGTTTCGCTGCTAGCTCGAATGTAGCTGCTTTTTGGCTGATCTGCGTTCTTTAATCAGTTTATAACTGTTATCCACCGCACGTGGCACATTCATCCGCTCAATGTGCCATCCGTTAGCCGCTCTCCAGCCGCAATCCCATAGATCATTGAACTGAAGCCCAGAAAGAGACAGAGCGAAAGAGTAAGAAAGAGATCAATGCACGCTGCGAATCCAAAGCCAATTCCAAAATCCCAAATCAATCTTTGAGCTGTGTTTTCCGTTTAATTGCTATTTTGGGTAGGGGGAGACTCTACCTCTACCTCTGCCTCAGCCTCAGCCTCTGTCGCTGGAGTCATTGTAAAAGTCATTGAGGCTCATTGACCCATTTTGGTAGCCACCGAATCCACTGAATAGCAGCAGCAGCAGCAGCAGCAACACCACCAAAGGCATCATTAAAATTTGTGTACCGCTTGCCACTCGATCGCCTCGCTGTGGTTTTGGGGTCTGGGGTCTGGGGTCTGGGTGCGACACACATTCCCGCCCCGGCATTCACAGATCGAACCTGTTTTGCCTAGCAAATTAACATCCAAATGGCGGCAGGCAGCAGGCAGCAGGCAAACGAACAACCAGAACAAACGACGATTAGTTGGCCCTGTCTTTGGATCCACTCAGCTCTGGCTCGTACTGTGATGGCTCTACCTTTGGTTCTGGTTCTTGTGGCTCTAAGAAGCAAATAATCGCATAACCATGACGCGTATCTTAATGGCAAATTGACCCAAATCGCTTTTTCGGTGACTTCAGTTGAAGAATTTTGTTTGAACAAATCCCCAAGCAGAGAAACTACACACGTGAAATGGAAGTCGAAAGCGAAGTCCATGTCAAAGTCAAAGTCAAAGTCTCTAACTCGGATGATAAATGATCCATTCGTGTCTGCCTGGCAACAAGTGGACTCCAAGTGGAGTTTTGAGTGGCATTTCAGCGGCAGCAGAATCTTTTCAAAGAGATCTTTGGGAGGGTTAATCAAGCTCTTGGCTCATGATAAACTATTTCCTTCCCACACACCTCAGTCTGCTCTCCGCCGCCACAGGTGCTCCTGCTCTGCCACCCTGCATCACCCTTTGCTGTCGAAAGCTTCTTTGCCAGTTGCAACGTCTGCCCGTGCGAGAGTGTATCTTTGTATCTCAGCTTGTGTGTGTGTGCAAAAGTTTTGCGGCGCATGCAAATGAAATGGAAAACACTTGAGGAAAAACTCTCGACGCACACACAACTTTTTGATTCAACTAAAACAAACTAAAGCGATCTGAATGCAAGATTGAGCGAGGGCAGGGAGGTACGTGGGTGTTTACACAAGGATTGAGCAGAAGGATTGCACTGGAAAGCAGGAAATGAGCTGGACATGCAATTTGCTTTAAAGCAAAAGGCGAGATGGATCCAATCGCAACCCGCTGTCATCAGTGTCTCCATCGCTGTGGATAATGGGTAATGGGAATTCCATCTGTGGGCAGTGTCCAGCGACAATTGCGACAGACAATAATAGAAATGATGGAGAATAAAGGATGGATGGAAAGGGAAGAAAAGGAAAGGCTGGGCTCTAATGAAGGATTCTTGAATGATGGAAAATTAAGCATAGAGGGATGCACTGTCCCCATGTTGATGGCCATGTCATAAATACTCGAATGCCCCAACGCCAGAGACACAATGGTCGCTGCTGCTGGATGAGTAATGCGCACGCACAGCGATACCTACGCAGATACAAGATACAGCCACTAGGCGCAGCAGATAGACAAACAGATTGTCGCCTGAAGTGTGGCTGCAGAGTCCTTTTGGGGCACGAGCACGGAGACGGGCACAGGCAGTCCACCCGCTTGTAATCGTCGAGGCAGAGGTGGCATAAACCAGGCAGAATGACACACAATCCAGAGGGGGGCGGGGGGTGGCAGAGATATGGAAGAGACAACTTGACCAACGGCCACAGGGAATGAGTGGAATGAGTGGAATGAGTGGAATGAGGGGAAAAAGGAAACAGGAGCGGGGGAAATGCAAATGAAATGCTGGCCTTGGGGCACAGTGGCAATAATGGAAGCGAGAGGAGCGCAAACTTCTCTGCTTGTCTTTTGCATCTTTAGAGTGCTAAAATAAAAGAGGAAAAATAAAATATCTGAGGCAGATATCGAATGAATCCATGCAAACATTCCAGGATTAATTGGCTGCAGGACCCACCCGTCCCATCAGAGCTTCTTCCTGGCTGTTTGGGGTCACAGTTTTTGCTGCCACAAAGCCCAATGTGCGCCCACCTGCCACGTACCTACAGCGCTCCAGTGCTTCTGTGGCATTTTTAGATTGTTTTCCATTAGGCAAAAGGACACCCACTGCTGATGCTACTCCTCCTTCCTCTGCTCCGCTGCTCTGCAGCATCCTTCTGCCTTGTTGTCCTGCCTGAAGGAGCAGCAGAAATATTACACGCACTTTTCCATAGTTGACATTTTCGGGCCGGTTGGGGCGTTGGCATGGAAAACCAACAAACGGAAACGGAAATAGCCGACGCCATATTTAAAAATGAGTGACGACGACCATCAGGGGACGGGGTCCTGTGCGACAGATAATTTGCACGAAAAGTCCTTAACTTAATGGGGCAAAATCCCCATTTGATTTCTCGTTACAGTGAAGCCCCACAGCAAAGTGCAAGAGAGAATATATTTAGAGAAGGAACACAAAAAAGCCAACCAGAAGCCATGGCCCACTCCAAGGTGATACTGAAGATCCTGTTCTCGCTGTGCGTGTGGTCCTTTGTTATCATTGGCCTGTTCAAGATGCACGGCACGAATCTGGTGCCGCAGGAGTACCAGCAGGTGCCGCTCAGTGGCCGGATATTGCTGCAGAAGGACATGCGGTATGCGGAGACGACATCCACCACAACGGATCACTTTGATCCCAGCGAGATACTGGTGGACAATCGCACAGGTAAGCCATCAAGCAACCATTCAAGAGCAACCTCTTGGTAGAGCCTCCCATTCTAATGCGTCTCCTTGTGCAGCCATGGACGATGATCAGCTGGTGAGGGATGTGGAGTCGCGGATACCCTCGCTGCCGATCGCCTACTGGAGCAAGAACAAGAACTTTCTGCAGCAAAAGTCGTCGACGTGCGCCAAGTACCCGTCGATCTTTGAGCTGGAGTTCAACAACATCTACTGGCAGACGCTGCGCACCACGAACGGGACGTTCCAGCTGTTTGGGGCATACTACGACATTCGTCGCACCTCGCTGCTGGGGCCCACGGTGCGGATACTGGGCATGATCGATCGCATTGAGCCCAAGGTGAAGACCTACTGCCAGTTCTGGTTCGACGGCCAGAAGGAGCCGTTCATCGTGAAGACGTTCGAGTACAAGTACATTTGGTACAACAAGTGGGGCAACTACAAGCAGGGCATCTACCAGCCGTATCTGATTGCCTGCCAGATTCCCAAGCCCTTCCACGGCGTCGTGCCCAGCTCCGTGTCGATGGTGGAGAAGGAGTGCGACACGGCCACGAACAATCTGCGTGTGATCTACAACCGTCCGCCCGATGACCAGAAGAAGGGCTTTGCGGTGTGCGTCAAGGGTCTGGACTTCCTCTACGACGATCTGAGTGTGCGCCTCATCGAATGGATCGAGATGCTGAACATACTGGGCGCCGACAAGATCTACTTTTACAATCTGCAGGTCCACCCGAACATCACCAAGGTCCTCAGCCACTACGAGCAGGAGGGCAAGGTGCAGGTGATTCCACTCACACTGCCCGGCGGTCAGCCGAATGTGCCCGGCTTCCAGCATCTGTACCTCACGAAGAAGACGAACCACAAGCGGCAGAACGAGGTGATACCCTACAACGATTGCCTGTACAAGAACCTCTACCTGTATGACTACATTGCCCTGCTGGACATCGACGAGGTGATCATGCCCAAGGGCAACGCCGTCCTCTGGTCAGAGCTGATGGCGAAGGTGCGCCCGGAGTCGCGCAAGTTCAAGCCGGACGGCTTCCACAGCTACAATTTCCGCAACGTGTACTTCCTGGACGATCAGCAGCACGAGCATGGCTGGCACAAGGACATCCCCAAGTATATGCACATGCTGCAGCACGTCCACCGCGCCAAGAACTACACAAAGCCCAATCAGTACGTCAAGTGCTTCCACGATCCGGAGCGCGTGCTCACCCTCCACAATCATTTCCCGCTTAGCTGCCTCGGCGGCGTCTGCAAGTCCTATCCCGTGGATACGCAGGACGCCCAGCTTCAGCACTATCGCGCCGATTGTGTCAAGACGCTGAAGAAGAGCTGCGAGGAGTATCGCGAGAATTCGGTGGAGGACAAGACCATCTGGAAGTACAAGGACGAGCTGATTCGACGCACCATTAAGGCCCTCGATACGCTGGGATTCTTCCGCCGCAGCGGCCTGGGCTCTGGCTCGGGCAGCAGCAGCGGCCTTGGGGCCACCACACACTCGACGGAGCGGTGATTCGGACTCCTCGGCGGCGGTGGCTATGGCGGTGGCTGGTCCTGGCCCTGGATGCCGCAGGCAACGCAGTACGTCGAGGCCGCCGGTGGCGACAGTAGTCTGGGTAACGAGGAGTTCTTTGTCTAAACTGTGAAAGGACAAAGGGAAGACACTCGTACTCGTGTCGATCGCATCTATTCGGATATCGGATATACAAAATTCGATGGTTAGATGTTGATTTTGCGTTCCTGAACCCCCGTCCTCTGGCTTCTGTGTGTTGTTTTTTTTTTTCGAGCTCGATTTTATCTGTATTTCTGTATTATAGAAAGGGTCCTCTCCCACACACAAACACACATCACACCCCATCTACAGAGCCCCCTCCTTTGTCCCTCAGACACAGATCTAAGTTTAGTTATAGTTATAGATACAATATGCTCGTAATGAAGCGAGAGAGAACGGAGCGAAACACTTTTGAAATTGTGCCTTCAACACCCTGAAACCCAACAGTCCTGGATCCGTGGATCACGGGACTCGCTTCCCCCAACTCTGGAGATTTTACACAAAAGACACGTCACAAAGGACCCCCCTGTCCTGCCACACTTTACTCACATTTTTTAAGGCTATTTCACGAGTTCCACAGAAAACAGAAGCAGCAGAAAATGCAGATGGAAAACTTAAGAGAAGAGAAATGGAAGAAATTGAGGAAAAGAAAAGGAAAGGAAAAAAAACCTAAACTAAGTTCAAGACTGATGATGTTTATTGATAATTAAATGAAGAATTTCATGAACATTTGTTTTCACATTCGGATAGAATCGATATAATTGTTGTTGTATAGGCAATTAAAGGGCCACACACCTTATAGGAAAAAGAAAAAGCGAAGGCAAGGAAGGTCCTACCCCTTCTCCTTCTGCGCGCAAACAAAATAAAACAAAGTCGTATATATCACTAAATGCTAAGCAATACAAGAACAAAATACAAAACAAACAACAAACAACAAACAAAAATCCAAGAGCAAACGTTTGAGTTGTAAAACTGTAAATAGGAAAATTGTTAGAGGGAAAAAAAACATTGGGCCTAAAAACCTATATTTAAATTAAGCATAACGCCGTCTAAGCAACGGATCAAACAACTAGCTGGGATAATGGATGAAAGGATAAAGGTGTCCATCCCATGTGTATCCCATTCTATCCTATTCCCATCCATCCATCCATTGATTGCATTGTATTCGATGTGTTTTTTTTTAACCTGTACAGATTCCTTGTGTATTTTTATATTATTTGACTATACTTTTACTCAATGTACTTTATGCATATAAATTACTATATGCACATATTTGATTATTATTATTTTTTGGATAGCAGCTTAGTCAAATTGTTGGAGGTGTATAAATTCTGTTGCGCATGTTGCATCCACTATGAAAAGTAATCTACTCCACACACACACACACACACACACAATACTATACTATACATATTAAATATAATATAATACATACTGGAATGTACTCTAATGTTAGTTGTATAGCCATGTAAGAACGATCCCATAAGATCATACCACAAGTGTGAAGGAAAACGCCCCAACATTTCTTTACTCATTTTTTTTTTGCGTAGCTAATAACACAATTGATATGAGAACGAAAAGTGATTGAAGAATAAAATTTCCAAAAAAAAAAGAACAAAAAGAAAAGCAACCCAAAGGTTGTTTCTGTGTTTTTTTTTTTTGCCTTTACTTGGGTGGGGGATTATCCCTTTTGCCTTATTCCTCTTCCAGTTGAGTGGCTGCACCTTGACTGCGTCCTGGTCTGAGCACAGACTGAAGCTCCAAGGCAAAATCCAAGGCAAACGGCGAAGCAGAGGCGACTGGAGAGCGTGCCAAAGACGTGAGACACAAAACTTCGTGGAATGCAAACAACAAAGCATTTATTCTCGGGCATAAATGAATCCACTTACGCACAACTTGGCAGAGAGGGGTGGATGATGGGATGATGGGATGCTGGGATGCTGGGATGCTGTCATACTCGTACCTTAAGCCACTGCACACAGACTTCTTTGGGGGTGCCCAAGGAGCCAACTAACAAAAGTTGCCCAAGGAGCAGGAAATGGAAGGACCGAGGCGAGGACTGAGACTGGGACGGACCAAAGCAAGAGTCGAGAGGCGAAGAAATTTGTATAAACGCAACTTAAGTGAGCATTAAACACGCTCCACTGGAGGACCAGCAGCAGGAACGCCAACACCGTGCGAAAAGGATACCAAATACTCGAGTGTCCATACATCCATGCAACAAGCAAAGGGAAGAAGTAACTAAAATATGGCATTAAATATACATACACACACTTGTGTACATGCATCCAAGTATCTTTCCTTATAAGTATCTGTTTTACGCAGCTTTTCTCGGTTTTTTGTCAGTGCAGCAGCAGCAGCAGCAGCAGCAGCTGGAGGTGGAGCAGCATAACGTGAAGGTCCTTTTCTCTGTTGCGTCGAGTCTAAGTTGGTTAATAAACATTACCAACGCCACAAAAACCATTTACGTGAACTATTAAAATTCCGCAGCATTTAGGGTTGCCTACTCCCTCATGCCGCCAGAGCCATCCTTGGCCTTGTTTCACGATTATGTTTATTTATATGGCACACACACACAAGCGCGGCAGGATGGGCCATGGGTCCTGAATGCTGTTATGGAGTCTGTTTATGGACTGCAGGACTCCGCACCCCTTTTCGACTGGTGTAAGCCGACACCACATGGCCGCCACGGTAATGGAGCAGGCTCCTGCTTCTACTCCTGCTTCTACTCCTACTACTGCTGATGCTGATGCTGATGATGTTTATGATGGCCCTGCCAGGATGATTATGGGGAGGCCATAAGGTTACACTTATTGTTAAGTTGGTTAACACTTTTGCATTCCGTCGAAGAGGCATTACACATTAGAGTGAAATATACGAGAAGCAGAACCTCCAGCGCCATCCACAGGGAGGACTATCTATATACGATTCCCCTGCTCTCGCATTCTCGTATTTACATGCAAATTTGACAAACTAATTAAAGTTTTGCCCCCCATCCCATGCCTGTCCGTTCCCCCTCTCTCTCTGTGCAATTTGAAATGGAATGGCCAATGTGAACAGAAATTATAATGCATGCGCATAAATCCGGGGATAAAGAGCTGTCGCGGCTTAAATATTAAAATCTGCAATTATATAGCCAGCCAAACCCCCACAGGTGGGGATTCTCCCAGGCACGAACAGGCCTGCAATGGGGATGTCGCTGGGAATGAGAGTGTGAGAGACAGTGAGCTCTGTGCTCAGTGTCCGGCGGCGTTAACAACTCAAAAAAGCCACATAAAATGCATGCTCTGTGGTCAGTCAGTTTGGTTGATTTGTTGGTTAACACACACACACACACACACACACACATTTCCCCACATTTTTCACATTTCCCGCTTTTCCATGTGTACCCCAAATGTGCCACAGGGCGGATGCTGACACACTGCCGAAAAAGCCAAAAAAAACAACCTGTGCATGCGGTTTTTACATTATCCAATTGAAGATCTTCGAATTGGGCAAGTTTGTGCGTTCTTTACTCTGGGAATCGCATGTAAATTTAATGATTTTGTATAAGGAAGAAAGGATCTTTCAACTCTTTTCGCCGTCTGCGTATTTTACTTAATGCTCCCCAGAATTTCTCACTTCTGCCCGAGAGTATGCCGTGATTTTTGCTTACCAAATTGTGCTTAAAGTATCTGCTGGTTCAGCCAAAAAGTATCTTCTGGGGTTGAAGCACTCGTTTCTGGGCGTGTCGTTTCCATATTTAGTACTTTGTCTTAACAGAGTTTTCGTTGCCGATCGACAGTCGGATACCCAGGACCCTGGGCATGTTGGGGTCTGGCCTGGCCTGCTACCTCCCAAGATTGCCATTGAATGCTTTGCTGGTTGATTTTTCTCAGTGAATGGAAAGTACATAAATGTATTCCGCATCATCATTCATCCTCAGCTCTGCTGTAGCCTGTTTGTTCTGCGAGTATTTGCAGGTGGCTGGTCCTGTGACCCAACAGATATTTGTTTAGTTCTTTCTGTGTTGGCTCTGGAATCGGGTCATGCTTCCATCTGTCTACATGGAGCTGCGACTACAGCTGGAGTGGCTCTGCATCTGAATCTGGGCTCTGGGCTCTGGACTCTCGGCTCAATTTGAATTTGAATGCAGATGGCGTTTGATTTTTGGCTCGTCTAATTATGCCCTTGCCAGTGCCAGTGCCAGTGTGTGTGTGTGTGTGTGTGTGTGTGTGTGTGTGGGTGTGCACATATCCATATGTACACGTGTTTGTGTGCGTCAGAGATTGGCAAACCAAACAGGAAATGCTAATCACATGTAAGTGTGCACTGCACTGCGAGGGTAGGCAAAAGCAACACGCCCACACCCAAAGGCATTTGTGGCAGGTGGGGTGGGGCACAGCTGTGTGCGAGTGTGTGCGACATTGCCTCACCTAATCATGGCATTTACTGGCCCACCCAATAACGGCTACAGTTGCCCGAATGCCGGCTCATGCAATATTATTACTC
>NW_022995760.1:252180-259680 GCF_900245975.1 Drosophila guanche
ATATTTCTACCCCCCACCTACTACCCCCCCCCCCCCCCCCCCCAACCCCCCCCCCCCCCACCCCCCCCCCCCCCCCCCGCCAAATCCCTCATAGGGAAAGGGCCCCCCCCCCCCCCCCCCCTCACTCACATACAGAGAGAGCCACACAATGGAAATTATACGCTTAATTGAGAACGGAATTCCACGCTAATTCAATTCGCCCTCACCACTGGCTGGTTTGATAGCTGGCCGCCTGAATGGTGTGCATTCGTGTGGCATTCGACTTTTGGCAACAGCAACAGCAACAGCAGCTCTTTGGGGACTGCTAAGCTGCCACAGTTTGGGGGCGAGGACTTAAAGCCAAACAGAGAGAGAGAGAGAGAGAGACTGTGCGACGGTGCATGAATCATTTCCACAGCGAAGGGGCAACACTTTAAATAGAACCGCAGGATGCTCAGCCAAGAATTGAACTGAAAGAATGCACGCAGAGAGCATACTTTGTAGGGGGGGGGTGCAACATGCACCATGCTTATTGTTTGATGCAACTTAAAGTGGATTTAAGGCAACATCCGGCTGTCACTTCAGCAGCAGCAACAGCAACAGCAACAGCAGCTGCAGGCGGTGGTCAGTGCTGGTGCCAGTGACACACTTTCTGCCTCGCAGCTCCAGGGGATCCAACTCCTGCTGCAGCTCCTCTTCCATCTGCACTGGCAGTTCCCCTTATACGCTGTCGATTAGTCAATTATAGACAAATGGCCAGGGCCAGGGCAGGCTGGCAGGCTGGCAGGCACATTGTAAACAAGCCATCAATAGCAAAGAGGCTGCCACGGGGGAAGCGCGAAAGGGAACGAGGGAGCCAGGGACTGCAGGCAGTTGAGATAAAAGAATTATGCATAGGCAGGATGAGATGGTGCCTCGGGGCACCACTGGAGGGACAAGCAACACAAAAGGCTAGAACGGACCCAGGGCCAGGTTCTGCGGCTGCGGAACGAAGCTTCAAGAGAGACAAGACGGGGACAGGGCAAGGCAAAGCCAGTAAAGGAAACCACAAGCCACACAGTGGAATTGAAAAAGAAATGATAGAAGCAACAACAACAAAAAAGAAGCGAAACGCCGGAGAAAACAAGGTTCTGTCCGGACAAAGCACCTGCGGTCGGGGAAGGGGGCTACCATAGAGGGAGGGGGGGGGGGGGAGGTTTGGTGTTCGACGTGGAGTCTTCGTGCCTCTGTGAAGCCAACACACAAAACGGAAATCGGGGAAAAAAAAGCAAAGAACAAAAGGAAAACACCCGTAGAAGCTACTCCGTGAATGGGTTACGGGCTGTGCGGGGGGACTGCCTGTGGAGATGGTTAGAGAAATCCATAGAGAGATAGCGAGAGAGAGAGAGAGAGAGAGAGAGAGCGGAGAACTACGAGCGAAGAGACTCGACGGTGTCGAGCGATAAACAAAAGTTCTTGGGTGTCCCGGCCACAGCGACAAAAAACAAAGCAAAAATATTCCAAATATCGGACATCAATGACCGCAAAACACAGAGCTACAGTGACTGCTGCCTGGAACGAACTGCCAGTGGAGGTGGAGCTGCAAGGCCACAAATATGCTTCACTGTACTTGTGCCACATAATTTCCGCTGGCCCTGGGAGTCATCCTGCACCGACCGACCGACCGACCGACCGACCGACCATCATTTTGGGTTCCATTCATCCCATCCGATGGCCAAACACAGAGGCAAACTAAATCTAGTTAATTGGGTAAAACGTTCTGCGGAAATTGAAAGCAAAAGCAAAATGCAAAATGCAAAATGCAAAACGAATCAGAAAAAGTGGCAAAAATGGCAATAAATATCTAAATACTTGGTGGCCTCTGTGCCCGTGGGGCATTATTTATCGATTTATGCAAATTTCTATGCGTTCATTTTATCAATAAACAATAATAAATTAAAATCAGCAATCACTGAACAAGAGAATTCATTCATCCACAGCTCATCCCTGCCATCATTTTTGGGCAGCTTCAAATTGAAAACGAAATTTATAAATGCAAATTGTCAGCGTCACCAAAACAAAACAAAAAGTCTACTCGTATCTGCCCCCGCATGTACATACATCTGGATAAGTGGGTATATGTGCATATATATTTATTTATGGCGCACACTGTACGCGGCCTTTGTGCATGTATGCACGGAAAATATATTCCGGTTCGCCACATGGACACATTTACGCCCCAGCATCGGGGCATTTTTGCTTTTGTTTGCAATCAAAAATGAAAGCGTCGAAAAATAAAGATGGGTCCAAGGGCAAAAGGCAGGAGCAGCAGTAGCTGGAGAGCGGAGAGCCGGAGAGGTCCAGCATGGCTGGCAAATGGAGCGCAAGTGTGGAGTCAGCGATACGATCCGAGGCGACCAATGGCAAATTTGATTTCACACAAAACTAAAGACCAACAGCTATTCCTATCATCACAGAGTTTGCATTTAAAGCTAAGCAATTGGCTGGGGTCAGTGGGTAGCCGAGAGTGCCACTCGACTGAGTGCCGCTTTCCCACTGGGTCAGTACAGCAAGGCGGCGATTGCCATCGCTGCCTCGACAAACACCAGCTACAGCTACAGCTTCAGCTTCAGCTCCACCTTCATGTGGCTGTGGCAGTGGAGCTATTTTTGCATGCTTTTGTGCAACGCGCAAACAATTTGCATTTTCCATTTCAGCGTCAAATGAAATGTGCCCCACTGCCGCTGCTGTTCCTCCTTTTCTCTTTCGCCTTGCCTGCCTTCCTTCGCGGGCTTCAGTCGGGCGGTCAGTCAATGAATCCGGGGAGGCCAAAGTGCCAGTCCACAAGCGGCTCCTCCCGCAGCAGTAGGAGCAGCCAGGCAGGCAGACTCTGGTGCGAGCTCGATCGATGATTTATTGCACTTTTGACGTTATTGATATTTTATTTGTTTGCAATGAAGTCATTTAGTGCAGGGCGCACGTACGCTGCCGCTGCTCGGTCGGTCAATGATTTATGCTGACAATGCGTCTCAAAGGAAAAAGGAGCAGGGAGCAGGGAGCAGGGAGCAGGGATCAAGGGAGCCAAAAAGGCAGTTGTTTCGTGCTGCCAGATTGCCAGATAGCAGGAACAGTGTTGGGCAGCGACAACAGTGTTGAGGTGCTGCCAGAAAGCAGGTCGCCCAGTCAGTGCCAATCGAGAGTAGTCTCTCCCTTTGGGTGTCCTGTCAAAAATTTCTCGTACGACAGACAGCACACACACTTTCGGTCATAGTTTCGATCGTTCCACTCTAAATCCACAGCTTAAAAACCCGCAACAGAGCAGCTCTGCGATAGAAGAAGAGTTTGATCAAGCTGTCCCCCCAGCAACCACCTCAGACGAGTGACGAACATGGCCAATTGGCGTGTGGCAAGTGGCTGGATGGCGCCCATGCGGCTGCTGGGTTTGGTGCGCGGCAAGTCCGACTACAGCAAGACGGCCAAGAACCTGAAGATCAGCAAGGAAACGAAGCTGCTGGTGCAGGGCTTCACCGGCAAACAGGCCACCTTCCACTCGCAGGAGGCGCTGAAGTACGGCACCAATGTGGTGGGCGGCGTGTCGCCCAAGAAGGGCGGCACCAAGCACCTGGACAAGCCGGTCTTCAAGAGTGTAGCAGAGGCGACCAAGGAGCTCAAGCCGGATGCCACTGTGATCTTTATACCGCCGAACAATGCAGCCGCGGGCATACGGGAGGCCATCGAGAGCGAGATTGGCCTGATTGTGGCCATCACGGAGGGCATACCGCAGGTGGACATGGTCCGCATCAGGCAGATGCTGCACTGCCAGGAGAAGTCGCGCCTGCTGGGACCCAACTGCCCGGGCATCATCTCCCCGGATCAGTGCAAAATCGGCATCATGCCGGGCCACATCCACAAGCGCGGCTGCGTCGGCATCGTCTCCCGCTCGGGCACCCTCACCTACGAGGCCGTCCACCAGACCACCGGCGCCGGCCTCGGCCAGACGCTGTGCATCGGCTGCGGCGGCGATCCCTTCAACGGCACCAACTTCATCGACGGCCTGAAGCTCTTCCTGGCCGATCCCGAGACCAAGGGCATCATACTCATCGGCGAGATTGGCGGCACTGCCGAGGAGGATGCCGCCGAGTTCCTCAAGCAGCACAATGCCGGCTGCAAGGCCAAGCCCGTGGCCAGCTTCATTGCCGGACAGACGGCACCGCCCGGCCGACGCATGGGCCACGCTGGCGCCATCATTGCCGGCGGCAAGGGCACGGCCAAGGAAAAGGTCAAGGCCCTCGAGAAGGCCGGCGTCATTGTCGCCCAGAATCCCTGCCACATGGGCTCCACACTCTACAAGGAGATGCTTCGCCTGAAGCTCGTGCCCGAGCAGAAGTCCGCTGGCTCCAGCAACAAGAAGTAGGAGGAAGGAGGTCCACTTCCACTTCCAATTCCAGTTAAGAGTTTCCCAAGCAAAGAATTACAAATTAACAAATAAAATGCAATAGCCCAGCCCAATCACCTTAGCATCAGAACTCACGTCACAAGGCAACAGAATTGTTGCCACATTGAGACACACATCAACAAATTGTCGCACATATTTTCTACTCCTAAATACAAAGTGAAAGCTGAGCACACAAAGTGGGGTGTGGCCCAACGTTGAGGAGCGAGACCACAGGCCACAGGTAAGTGGATTGCATTTTATATTCAAATCGAAAGGGAGGCCCAGGCCATGCCCAGGGATTGCCTTTGTAGGTCAGCATTGGCCTTCCAAATTAGAGTTGATTGAACTGCATAGACACAACTTTCGATTCGATTGGAATCGTTTTGGTTTTTGCTTCTGTTGTTGCTCTCTGTCGGTTGTGGCTTAATGGGTTTTCCTTTCAGCAATGGGGAAACTTACTTCGCACCTTTGCGCATTCCAACCAATTCGATTGCAATAGAAAAGCCATCAAATATCTGTGGGTGTCTGCCATCCTCCTCCTCCTCCTCCCACTGCCATTTTTGTTCCGCTAAAAACCTAATTTCGCTTCGTTGTTTGTTCTGCTTTTGGTTGGTGGCTGTGTTGTTCCCATTCGCAAACGGCACACACGGGCTGCGTCCATCCACACTTGTTTGCGTTGGCTAATGTTGCTGCTGCAACAACAACAACAACACGCCCTTCTGGTGCTTCCCTCTACTACAACAATAAAGAGAGACAGAGAGAGAGCTGTCGAAGAGGAACTTCAACCAGCGATGTGCTGCATCCTCTTTGGCTTGAATATTTATTAGTGCCTCGAAGATATTTACAAGTTGTGGGACATTCTCCTCTGTTGGCATCCTCCAGCCACTCTTTCTCTCTCTCTGTCTCTCGTTTCAGCCTTAAACTAATTACTGCACATTTTTCGCTCTGCTCTTTTACAATGGATCTTTTGGTTGTTGTCTAACAGCAATTAACATCAGAATGATGATGATGATGATGATGTTGGCAGAGCAGAGCAGGCAGAGCTGGGCGGATAGCCATCACCTGTGCCATGCTCGTGCCGCCTGCAACTGCTTTTCTTGACAAATATTTAAATCATTTGTGCTGTCAGCACAAGTTGGACCCCCCCGTCTCACAGCTGCCAGTCACGAGTGCCTCGGCTAGCGCATAATTTAACTGTAAGCCATCTTTTGGCTGAAGCTGAAGCTGAAGCACTACGAGACTGTGTGCCTCCCAACCCAACCAGTTTATGTCTTAGTCGCCGTTGCTGCTGCTGCTCCTGCTGGGTGTCTCCGTCTGGGACTTTTGCAGCAACTGTTAAATGACAGGCACGCCTCTCGGTCTCGAGACAAGTGCCACACATCATCCGCTCCAAGGAAAAACTAAGAACTTGCCTGCTCCAGCTCGGGGTACATGGATTGTGCCATGCATCTGCAACACTCTTCAGTGTAAACCCATGGAAAGATGATCCTTTAGCTGCATCTGCAGGGTATGTCTCAGTTGTGTCTTCTCATACTTTGCTCTCTCTCTCCCTCTCCCTCTCCTGCTTAGGTGTCACTCGCTGCACTTGAGATATATTAACTCATACATATACGTGGACATATACGTAGTTGGTATTTACACACGTGTGCTAGTACGAGTACGGGGATGAGGCACAGGAAGAAGCTTCTCTTCGCTCCACTGCCTGTCTGTGTCTGTGTCTGTGTCTGTGTGGATACTTTTGTGAGTTTTTTCTTTTGCCAGCTATTTGGCAAATGCCACAGACACTCAGCTCTGCTCTCCTCCCTCTTTTTCTGCTGGGGTTGCTGCGGAATCGCACTCCTTTGGAGCACTTCTCTGGTTAAGAGCTCGGCACAAATGCATTTTCCTTATTAAGAGTCCAGTTCGCTGTCTCTCACTCTCTCACTCTCTCACTCTCTCTGTGCTCTTTGGCCTTTTGCTGTCTCTATTTAAGTTTTCATTTAAATTATTTGTAGAGCTGCTGGGCGGGTGGTGCACATTTTCACCTGCTGCCAAATGCAAAAGGGGCAAAGGGGGAAATGGCGCCAAAGTAGAAAGGCGAAAAGGCGTGACTGTGGCTCTTCCTCGTGATAATGTCAGTCAAGTGGGACAGCAGAAGGGGTGGGGGTTGGTTGTTGGGGGTTGGGGGACTCCTCCATTCGACCGCAGAAACAGTGAAAAGCAATTAAAGTAAGACAAGTTTTAAAAGTCCAAAGTCCAGAACCGAATCCGAATCCGAAACGAGGAGAAAGAAAGCAAAAGGCCATGGCCATGGCCAGAGTCAATTTGATTTCCGATTGGTGGGCGGGGCACGTGGCAAGGGGTGCAGTGACAAGTGGCACAAAACGAAACCGTTAAATGGATTGCTGCTTGATGGAAACGGCCGACAAAATCGAATGAATGCTTGAAGGCCATTCAATAAAGTCTCTCTCTCTCCCTCTCTTTATCTTTGGCTCCAAGTGGGTGTGTGTGTGTGTGTGTGTGTGTGTGTGTGTGTGTGCATAAAAAACACTTGACAACAATTTATGAGACCGCTGCCATCAAACTAATTGAAAAACTAAGCCCTCTCCTTCTCCCACTTCCACTTCCACTCCACTCAGAGCCCAAAAAGTGTAAGCCAAACTTTTGAGCAAACCCCAAAATGTGTGTGTGTGTGTGTGTGTGTGTGTGTGTGTGGCACACGCAAAGGAAAACCCCTAAATGTTGCACTTAATTGCAACTATTGGAAACTTGGTCCTGCCTCCTAGTCCGACACTCATTGCCCCCTTCCCCTCAGCCACTCATCGCCTGTCCTTAGTGCAAATTCAGTTTATTTTCTTGCCATCTTCTTGGGGTGGTGTGGGGCGGTTGTGGGTGTGTAATAAGAGAACATGCCACAAAATCATCTCACAGTTGAATTCTCTCTGTAATTCTATCAATTTATGCATGCCACACACATGCCACATGCCACAGGCAACCAACCAACTAACCAACCAACCGACCGACCAATCACTTTGTTGCATCAACCGCTACCACCCCCTACCCCTACCCCTACCCCTACCCCTAACGCTACCCACCCTCCTCTTTGCGTGTTCATTTGATTGACAATT